>NC_052135.2:56968973-57277888 GCF_016086655.4 Lepeophtheirus salmonis
CCATCATCTTCCCGTCTGATGCCTCGATTCCGAGCATCCTAGCAGATGGAGGGAAAAACCTTTTGTCGCACTCTTTTTAAGAAGTACATTGGTCATTATAAAAGCTGAATTGATACATTCCTCTAAGTGTGAGTACTCTATACATATATTAAGAATTCCCTGGCTACAAAAATTGAACAATATTTTTTTTATTCCTTCCTTTTTTCTCATTGCATCATATAAAATATTTGAGCAAATATCAAAATTTCTAAGAATTTTCTTTGATACCAATACGATGCAGATATTGGATAAATTGTGCAATATATTAGCCCGTCCATAGGATATTAATGACTTGAGACTTGACTTGGATTAGGAAATAACTGACTTTGTTAGACCTCTGACAAAGATATACCTATCCATGTTCCTACTGGCGGGGTCCATTGCTGTTTATGCTTGCATCCTTTACACAGTCCTCAACGTTGATATCTTCTTTAAAAAGTCTTAGCTGTTGGCTCAGAGATGTTATGTGATTTGGCAAGAACGCATACATTTTGGTATATAGAGAAGTAATAAAATGCCTTGTATGCGTTATAGGAGGTTGGCCACCCCTTTGATATTGGAAATAACCTAGGGTTACCATAGTTTGATTTTCAAAATAGTTGATACGTGATCTGATCAATTTTAAGGGAGGAATTATAACCAACTACGCATCTCTCCATAAATTCACCATTTTTATTGAATTAACAAGGGGAATTCTACAACAGATAGAAAATATCACATAATTTGTGGTATTTCTAAAGCGACATCTTACGGCGGCAAATCTTTCTAACAGCCCAGAAAATCTCCTCAACCTACTTTCACTACTTTTCTTTATAACTTGACCTTATAAAGTACTGTAGTGGCCCTTAAGGAAAGACCAAAACTCCTCAATGGATAATTATGAGTGACACACCCGGTAATTTTAATAAAGAGATTTAATTCATTTAATCTACCTAAATGCTAATAACAAAATTTTGTAATTCGTGGAAATTGAAGTAGGATTTATTTCTATTTTTATATCATCCTCAAATGTACGTATGTAAATATTAGTGATGGGTTCTAGTCTAGAAATCCTAGACCGGTAAAAAACCTTTAAATTGTAATTAAGTTTTTTTTATTCGGATCGGGTCGGGCTATATAGCTCCAAGAAATGGTGCCTGTTGACTCTAAAAACTAACCCTCGCACTCTTAGTTATGATTATAAAAATGAACAATAATAGAATTGAGAATATAGGATGTGTAGAGTAGACATGTTTGTGCTGAAAAAAGGAGAGCAAAGGGAAGGCGAGAGCAAAACATATGGTACTACTGAATTAAGATCCTTGTTAATATCAGCTGCCTCTTATGTAATTTTGGAAGAAGAATATGAGTTAAGGCTATTAAGAGGAGAACCTTGAACATTTAAGGTAGTGTTAGTGCAAGGAATATATTGTAATATCGTTTGTTAGTTTGTTTGCTTGTTAGTTTACTAATTTGTTAGCCACCAGGATTACACCAAAAGTTACGGATCGATATTGATCTCACTTAGTACGAAGATTATATATGGTCACAGTAAGTGGTCATTAAATTTTGAAATGTCAAGGAGAGGGAACACAAAGCATAAAAAAATGCATAATCGACAATAATAACAATGCGACGACCTATTAAATAATGAACAAAAAAGAAGAAAGAGCACGCGCAAAAACCGTTTTTCCTTTTCTATTCGCTAAACTTAGTCTTAACATAACAAATATATCGAATCTAATGTTGTGTAGCTTAGGATATTATATGAAATACTTAAATTTCTCAGTATTTATTATTTACTAAAGAGATCCCGTAGTTTAATACTGACATCCCAGGAAGCTACTCAAAGACAATTTCCCAAGAAAGGAGAACCCCTAATAGATATTTAACAAACCAAGTCATTTTCTGAATAAGTAAATGCCTTTAATTTCGCTTCAGTTAATAGTCAAAATATAATTTGCTTATTGAATAAAGTGATCATACGCTTAAAAAGACTCGGTCCATCCATGAATAGTAACAACATCATATTATTTATTATTATATAAATACTTTTATGATGTAGAATGTATTAGATATATTACGCCATGTCTTCAAACAACTCAATTGAATAAATCTAATTTTCCAATCTTAAAAAAAAAAAAAAAAAAAAAAAAAAAAAAAAAAAAAAGACATCAGCATAAAATAAAGAAATAGGTACAAAATACCTACCTCTTTAATAATGAGGTCGTTTGTTTTTATCTTCCTTCTTTCAGTCATACACTTATTTAGTAGTGTTATGCCAACTCGAACAATTATGGATTTGGTTCGACTCGGCTCAAATGATGAGTACAGTTCCAAATATAAACAAAAACCTCGTACTGTTATTGAATGAGGCAATAGTGTTGTTTACCTATTAGTAGTTTATTTACATAGTACTAGGGGACAGTGGCGCCACCTTACGTTTGTAATTAGTTATTTGTAGTTTTTATACTTATTATGGACTGAGTGGTCCATTAAAATCGGAATACTTGGAATTTTAAACTTCAACAAGATATAATTTTTATTTATTAAAAAAATAAATAGATGAGTGTCTGAGCTCTCTAAATTATTAATAATTGGGATTTTTATTTTAATTTATATCAATCAAGGGACTTGGATAAGAATTCTTATCAATTCATACTCTGTCATTAGCAAATATTTGATAAAATTATCAATTCAATGTACGATAAAAATTAATAACTATGTTCTAAATAATAACTAACAGTTGGCAACAAGAAAAATACAGAAGACTAGTTACCATATGTAGTTTCCTTTCCCTTTTGATAGTGAAGGCTGAGAATGAATAAAAAGATAGTCATTCTGAATTTAAATCATCATTTAAAGAAGTTCGGTATGAATCAGGGCAACAAAAAAATGGGTCTCTTTTTAAATTCGGTCTGGACCAATTCTATCAATGAATTTTTGATGGTGTCAGTTGTGTTTCATAATAGTGTACATCGACTTACAATGACGTCGTATGAAGTCTAATCCTATTTGTATAGCATTATAAATATGGAGAAGGGAGAAAATTGGTCGCTAGATTGAAAGCAAAAAAATTGGTCAACGATTTGAAAACGATTCAGCAACAAAATATCGGTCAAAATCGTCTTAGAAAAATATCCTAAGCCCAAACCAGAAAAAAAAAAAAAAAAAAAAAAAATCGGTTATCGACCGAGTCTCAACACTAATACCTATATTACATTATACATAACTATATATGTATTTGTAAGTATATCAAAATATAAATATTCTAAACCACTCTCTGTCACTAATCCTTTAAAATCCCTGAGAGTTTCACCTCTAGGATATTAAAAGGATAAATTTTAAAGTAGTACATTATTATGTATTTTTAAAAAATATAAATATTGGATTTTAATGATAAAATAAATTCGTTAAAAAAAAAAAATCTCTTTTAGTTTCTTCTTTTTTCTATTTCTTTAAAAAAAAGTTATTCTCTTTTGATCTTTAGTAGTTAAAAGGTAAATGATATTTTTCCCTAATAAATATTATTTTTGATACATAACAATCAATTTTTAAAGATAAGAAGATAATATTTGGACTATTGGATTTCAAAGATATTCAAAGATATTGTTAAAACAATAATAAAACAGGTCAAATTGCCATTTTTAATGAATAACTGAAAGGTAATAAATATTCGAGATGTTTAAGTCCCATAGTTTGGATGTCTCGTTCTAATGCAAAAGTTCCTCAGTAGAACAATCTTGCCATAATTATCAAGGTTGTTTCAAGGACACAAATATTCAATTTTCTTTTTTCTCAAAGCAGATGTGGAGCCCATTCATTTTTTTCTTCCAAAATGATCATTATTAGAAAAGGTCAAGCAAAGAAATTGTCGTTTTTAATAGATTATGTACATATTTTATTTAACAATTATTTCTTCAAACGTAATATTACTTTCAATTTTTTAAAATGGCTAAATTTACTTTGCAACTTTAAAAAAAAAAAAAAATTGATAGCATGTACAGTACAAACGGGCCTGATTTTACTTACTTACTAAAGACTAACACAACATGGGCACGTGATTGAAAAATAGAATTTCTTAATCTGGATTTTTAACAAGTTTAATTTCGGAAATTCTGATGTGCTACATTAAATAAACTTTGTAGAGATGTTGGGAAATGTGTTGCTATTTCTAATCTTCAATGTAGTCTTCATCGACTTTGACAACTGTCTTGATGTGGCATTCGCAGCTCTGAATGGTGATAATAACTTAATTGGGGATCATGGAGTTCCAATACTCATCAACGGAAGCCTTCAGAGCTTTGAGATTTGGTGCCCTTATCTGTCAGTCCTTGGCCTCGATATGCTAATAGACGGAAAAGACAAACAGGTTGGCACATAGCGAGTATGGTGATCACATTGTTTCCCACCAAAATGGAATATTTGGGTCTCCAAAAAGGGCTATGTACGCTTTGATGTATGTGTCGGTCCACCCTCTTGTTAAAGTACCATATTCCGGCTTGTAAACTTCTACCTGATCCAGGGGATCCACTTTATCCTCAGCATGCCAATCCAGTCGATTTATGTCCTTCTTGGCGTTGCAGTTAGTCTGCACACTGGCCTAAGGCAAGTTTTGAATCTCTTTTGGTGTGTGTTCCGCACAGGAGAGAAGCAATTTCGATATTTTGTCACTTTTTGTGAGGCTATTGTTCGATCAATTATTTTAACTTTTCTGTCAATACACACAGCTTGACTTCTGATCAGAGGAATTATAAATTTATCTCGTGTGTTTTCCTTAGTCCTCTCTTCTATAAGTGTCCAAATTTCAACTACGCAGTGCGTTTCTACTGACGTCACAAATTGCATCATAAATCAAAGCAATTGCCTAGAATTGATTTATATGTATATATTTTTTTAAATTTATAAATTTTCGAACAAAAATATATAAGAAACTTATCAAATTTATTTAAAATGAAAAAAAAATTAAATTTTGTATTGCATACTACAGGATAAAAAAAAAAAAACACCCGAGATATTAAATAAAATCAAACTAATAGGTAATTAAAAGTCCTATGAAATGGCTAGATTTGTAGAATTTATTATTTTGTGTTGTTGTATAGCGGGTGGTATATTGAAATTCAGAAAATGAGGGTGGGCTTCTCAAAGACCCCGTCTACTCCGTCAGTAAGTCCAAGAAGTAGGAGATAAAGAAGGGATCTGTCAAAAAGGCCAAACAGGATCCAAATGATTAAAAGAAAACAGTCCAGGACAATCCCTTTAAGTCCATGAGAGCCTATGCAAGAGATCTCTTTCTTGGTTTCACGCCAGACTGTCCAGAGAAGTGTAGGGAAGAGCCTTGTGAGGGTGGACTTTTGACACCAGCAATGAAAGAACCCCATCTCCTCTTTATTAAGAATCTTTTGAATGAGTCTTTTGAACTCTGTAATGACCCTTCTGCATCCCCCCCCCTCAGCCCTGGGCTTGCAATGCCGTCATCCAAACACCGAGGGCCTCAAATCCACTGTCAACCAGGACTGGGACTCTGTAACAGAAGACTACAAAAAAGAATAGGACTGCCTTATTATTGCAATTATAATAAGTTAATTATTGATTGCCTACAAAATGGAAAGAAGATATTAGAACGATGTGATAACATATTTTATAGATATCAGTAGTCGACTTCAAATAATAAAACTAGGTAGTAGATAGGTAGGTTTTTGATTGATAGTAAGGTTTAAGTCCTTTTATTATTTGGCTCCATTTAGACATCAATTAGTTCACTTTTTCCCAATATTTAATGAAAAAAAAGCTGACGTGACATAAAGTAGCAATTGTATTATTAATGAAATGCATTTATAATTTAGGGAAAAGAAATGAATAATGAGTCCACCCTAAGGAATACTACGAGAGGAAAAAAAACCTATTTAATGACGGCATTGCACGGCCTTTGGTTCTATTTATAAAGGGTGTAGAGTTAATTGTGAATTCCACAATAATGAAAAAATTCATTAGGTGTTTTTACTAATTAACACGCTAATGGCAAGGTATTTAACGGAAGAAAATGTTTCATTTTACACCTATAATAATATTACCTCACTCAAAACTAAATAACAAAAAAAAAACACTCAAAATAAATGGAAACGCACCCACCCAAGTTAATAGCAGCAAAAACAAAACGGAAACAAAAATTTGTTAAATTGCTTAAACATGGAGAACTAACTCATTTATTAGCTCTTTAATCCTATTTGGATACGAATCATTGATTCTAACAAAAAAAAAAAAAAAAAAAAAAAAAAAAAAAATGCTTGGCTCCCTACTTAATCCCTTCTTTTTAAAAAGTTTTTAATTGGTACTCATGTCAATCCATGCATGCATGATATCAATCAAGCCATGTACATTGTATGTACATGTGTATCATCTTCAATCTACATACATATTATATAGTAGGGAAGACCGGAATCAGTTGAATCAGTCCCTTTTCAAAAAAGCTACATCCATAAAAATCCCATCATAATTATATACAGGGTGGGGTTTGAAAACCCGGAACAAGTTTAGTCCTCAATATCTTGGCAACCCAAAAGATTTATGTTTACAAATGTGATCTCTTCGGATTCAGCTGACAAAATTGTATCGTAAAAAATACAACATTCTTGTAATCTCCCCCGAATGAGAACGCTGTGCGGTCATTATTGTGTACTTTTGTTCCTTGTGCAAGCACAAGGATGTCTATTACTCCATAGTTACTGATGCTTGAGACCATAATTTGATGTTATCAAATTCGGTGTCATGCTAGAATGTTAAATGTGTGCTAATTTAGCCAAATTGCATAATTAGAACTGGATTTATTCCTGAAAAACCAACATTTTTAAGACCTTTATATTTTGGTCAAAGGAAATACGGCCTACTTGCTCGCCGGACCTGAACCTATTGGACTACTATGTGTGGGGCTTCTTGTAGAGAAAGTGTATATAACATTCATCGGACTAATTGTGGGCTTCCATTCTCGAGGCAGGGGCCAACAGGAACAAGGAGTTCCTCATCAAGGCCTGTGCCAGGTTGGAGGATGTGGTTGAAGTTAGAAGGGGTTGGTTTCAGTGATTGACATGGATCCCACATGTAAGAGCAAAAAATTTGTCAATGCCAGATTTAAATTTGGGAAATAAATTTTAATATAAATTGTCCTTAAATTTTCATAATTGTGTACAAAAAGTGATGTTCACTTGAGGCGTAAAAACAGTTTTTTTTATGATAATTATTTTTGTAAAAATGCCGTTTGTTTCTCCTTTTTTCCTCAAGCCAAGCAATGGCTTCAAAAGTGTTCCATGAAATTAATCAAAACAATTTTTTACGTAAAAAACGTGTTTTTTTTTTTTTTTTTTTTGTAAGTCTTGTTTTTCAGTCCCAGTGTTATCATTGTTTATTCTTTTTAATATTTGATATTGCACTTCACATCAAGCCTGTTTTTTTATTGAAAACAGGGCTCTGTATAATTTGTTTAGAGTAAATTTATCCAATCTATAATACCAACAAGGACGTCCGCAGGATTATATAATATACATACATATTTTTTTTATAGGGGTCTTGGTGTTAGGAATTTCTTTAATTAAATTTTTGGAAAAATATTTCCAAAATCCACAGGTTTTCACAAAAAAAAATTGAAAAACCCGTAGTTATTCAGAGAAAATTAACTTTTTTTTTTAATTTCAAAAATAATGGAATCATCGCAGCTGATGGACAACGTCCTCGGGAGAAGTTAATCTCTTGAACTCAATGTGTGTAAGTTCCCGCTCAGGTCATTCCTAGAAAAATAAATATTCTTTATGTATATTGACTTCACCAAAAGATTCCTAGGTTAGATGAAGTAAAATTAATACTATAATGTTTACCAAAAATTAATAAGTGCAACTCCATTTAACCAATTAAAGGAACATTTAAAAAACCAACCATAGCTATTTACAAAAAGTTACACAAGTCAATAATTGAAAAATTAAATTTGAAATACCAATGTTTTTGAAAAAAAAAAAACTGAAATATTAAATTTTCTAGTAAAAAGCAAAAATTCCTAAATGGGGGGAGGGGGTACAGCCCTCTAGCCCAACCCCTGTGGACACCCCTGACCAATCAGTAGTGATCCTTAATATATTTCAATCTGATTACATCTTAATCTACTATAACACATAGTAAATCAATATTTCAACATCATGAAACGGCAGTTTCAAAATATATATTTTTAAGGTTCCTACTCAAATTTGATATTTTTCAACTGTTCGAACTCTCCCTGGCTACAGGGAATGTTGCAACATTGGGCAGGCTGTATTCAAATGGAATTTTGAAATAACCATTAACCGATAAAACTTTTAAACAATAGTATTTATATTTTGAGTTAAAATTTGGGTAGTCCAAGGCAGGGCTTCTCGACCTTTTTTTAGTGATGTACCACTTGTAAAATATTTATTTAACCCAAATACCCCTTACCAGCACCAAGCTTTTTTAGTTTCAGTCTTATGGTGGTCTGCAGGATTCTTTTTTTTTTCGAGGGGGGCATATTATTAATTTTTTGGGAAAAAAATTTCAAAATATTAAAATTTAATTTAAAAAAAACCATTCAAAAAATCCAGTTATTCTCAAAAATAAAATTTTTTACAAAAATATTCCGAAATATTAAAATTTTAGGTAAAAAAACATTCAAAAATCCAATTATTCTCAAAAATAAAAATTTTCAGAAAAAAATTTCAAATATCCACTCAAAAAATTAATTTTGTTGGGAAAAAAAATCAAAATCCACAGTTGCTTACAAAAAATTTCAATTATAAAATTTCTTGAAAAACATTTTTCAAATATTAAATTTTTTGGAGAAAATTTAAAAATCTATAGATGATTCAGTATTAAAGTTGTTGAAATTTAAATTTCAAATATTAAATTTAAAAAAATAAATTCAAATATTATATTTTCTTGTAAAAAAGAACAATTTAAAAATTCCTTAATATATTTTTTTTTTTGGGGGGCTACAGTGTAACCCCTGTGAAAGTCCCTAATTATGATCCACTTGCCAAATATTCTTTCAAAATATGAAATACCCCAAGGGGTAGCGCATCCACATTTGAGAACCACTGGTCTAATCAATCCAACTTGGATTAACACAACCAAAAGGAGTTGACTCCCCTATATATATGTATCTCTAATAATGTACATCTTAAAGGAACGTAGACATACATACATTATGTATTCTGAGTAAGGGTTTTCAAATTCAATTTTTTATCTTAAAGAGGACAAGGGATAAACTATATTGAGAGAGAATAAAATACTTAATACCATAAAAAGGGACAAAGTTTTGTTGTCAGATAGTATTATGACTTCATGTTTGATTGGTAAGCAGAGACATTCAATCCAAGTATGTTTATATTATGTAGAACAAAGAAAACAGGGGGGGGGGGTAAAATGATATGAAAAACCACATCATGGTCACATAAGTTATTTATACCTACTTTACTTATAAATTCAATTTTGTAAAAGGCTATATGTATATCGTGGATTACACAAGAAAAGTAAAAGGAAGAAGATAAAATATGTTATTAGTCAACATAATATTCTTACTATAATTATCCTTTGATTCTATTATGAGTGGATAAGTTAACATATTATTTTATTTTTAATTGATATTTCCCTCTGGAAATTGACTACACTATATTTTTAATTAATTTTGAGTATGCCCCATAGTTGTATTATTCCGAGATGTACAATAGGTCATCCGGTTTATGGAAAAACGGAGAAAATAGAAAGAACCATTAAAATGGTCTAGGACATTAAGACTTCATACGCCAAGATACTTCCAATGTTGAATTCCTAAAATATGTATTAGAGATTTTATTTCTATGCAACGTCTTTAAGGAAATTTCCTCCGAAAATTATTTATAAATTAGGAAAGCAATCAATCTTTAATTGTTGCTGCCACAACTCAGCAAATGGAGAGGAAAGACATGATATATTTATATAATTTCAAAGAAGTAAGCCAGTTTAGTACATCGGAAAATTTATATTGTTTTTTGATTTCAGGATTACCCTGATAGATCCAAGTATCATTCGTAGTCATCTCAACCAGGCGTCCAAAACAATCAGCGTCACTTGTGCCCATATGGCCACTCCGAAAATTTTGAAACCACTTATAAACTATTCTAATTGAAGGTTCAGTGTCCTAATAACGTTTATCATGCTACTTTTTAGTCTCCTGAGGCGTTTTACTTTTTATAAGGAAATATTTAATCAAGGCACCAAATCCTTTTTCCCCCATTTTTGAGAATCATTCCACTTCCTCGATTCAAACGAATGTCAAACAGAAAGAAATAGACCAATCTGGCTCAAAATTGGTATGTGTTCTTTCAAGAGATGCTACTAACCTAACATAACCTCGAATGTACCAGTATTGTCATCTCTCAGACTTTGCACGCACTTTTCAAACGACCCTCGTAAACTTTATGTATAAAAAGTAAAAAATGTAGTAATTTAAATTTACTTATTCCTTTGATTCCATAATAATTAAAGTTTTTTTCCAATTATTCTCTTTATCGTTATACTCCTATATTTTGTGTCCCAATGACGTCATCATTATGCTAATACATTTTCGGTAATAACTGTGAAAATTGATGTGGACTCACCTTGTACTAATAACTTTGCTTTTTGGCTAACTAACAAAGGATTTAAGGCCTTTAGTCTGTTTCTTTTTGGAGAAAAGGTTACCAGATACAAAAAAGGTAACAATGTTCCCTCCAAAGAAAAATCCTAGTCACGGCCCTGTTGAAAATCACTGCTATATGCTATTCCCTTAGAAAAATGGATTTAATTTACTGCAGGCATATGATGAAGAAGGAAGGTAATGTAAATGTATAAATTGCCTATTCATTATTTGTCGCGCCTCAACCATATTTTCGAACTCATTGTTAGGGAGAGAGAGAAAGGGGAGGAATGGAGTTTGGAGTAAAGATGAAACAGAGTGGAAAATTCATGTCTTTTTTTTTTGATTAATCATATCTTTATTAAGTTTATAATATACATCTATATAAGTATGTACTCATATATATTCTAAAGAATGAGATCAACAGGTGGCTTTGGCTCTATAGGCTATACAAAGATGCAAGCATGTATTTACTATAATGAGATTCTTGATGATGAAGAAGAAAATGTGAAGAGCAAATGTAACATCCTATTATATAAGTTAGTATTTACATATATTATATATAATAATAAACAGTTTTAACCTTTTTGACGGATCATAAATCATTGGAAACTCTCTGACTTGTGGTACAGGAGGTAACTACAAGGAAAGAAGGAGGAATAATCAAAAACGTTGCAATAGTTGCAACCTCAGGGGCCTTATATTTTTTTGGGGGTTGGGGGCACTTGATTTTTTTGAATTTTTTTTTTTTGAAAATAAATCCAAAAATTGAAATTTTTTTGGAAAAAAAATCAAAAATTAATTTTTTAGGAATAATTTTTTTTTCAAAATCCATAGTTATTCACAAAAAAAATAAATTTTTTGGAATTTTTTTTTCAAAAATCCATAGCTATTCACAAGAAATTTCATTTTTTCGAAAAGAGTATCGAAAATTAAGTTTTTTGGAAACCAATTTCAAAATCTATAACTATTCACAAAAAAATACAGAAAATAAACTTTTTGGATTTTTTTTTCTAAAATCCAGATATTTTGAAAAAATTTTTAAAGCTCCATAGCTATCCACAAAAAATTTCAAAAATTAAACTTTTTGAAAAAAGTATTAAAAATTTAATTTTTTGAAAAAAGTATCAAAAATTTAATTTTTTGGAAAACAAATTTCAAAATCCATAGTTATTTGCAAAAATAATTTTTTTCCTTAAGTCCAGTTATTATCAAAAAAATATTTTTTTATTTATTTTTTTCAAAAATTCATAGGTATTCATAAAAAATTTCAAAAATTTAATTTTTGGAAAAAAGTAACAAAAAATGCGCTAAAATCCATAATGTTCTTCAAAAAAAATTTGGAGAAAATTTTAAAAATTAAATAAAATTCCAAATATTAAATTTATTGAAAAAATAATTCAAATATTACATTTTTGAGAAGAAAAAAATCCTTATTTAGGGGGCCGGGCTACTGAACCTACTCTTTTTTTCGAGCATCAATACAGGTTCAGCCACAAAATTTACATTGCAATTGCATACAACGTGCTCAATAAATGTTCCCCTTTCCAAAAGTCAATAAAGCAATTTTTATGAATTATAAATGTTTTATTTTTTGTTTCATAATGATAGAACACATTTAAAGTTTTTTTTTCTTCACAGTATTATTGACAATTTAGAATCCTTGCATGACCCTTGAACTGATTGCATCAATTTTTATCTCTTTAACATCGTTATTTGTCGAGTTATTTTTACTCACAGTTCCGCGTTCGAATAACAAAATAATAAATTAACACATTTTGTTATGAATTTTGTTTAATTAAGTAAATGAATTATGACGTTATCATACCAAAAATAATATGCATTACTTTTTTATCCGTCTTAATTATTGTACTCTGCACGTTTTATCTTACTATAATTCAATTCGTGTAGAGTTGTTTAATTTAACTTGAATACGTGATAAAATCCAAGTCTTTGGAATAATATTTATAGATTATCCTTTGTAGATCTGATTAAATAATGATTATGAATCCAATGTTTCAAACTTTATAGCTCTTTACATGAACATTTAGTTAGTTTTAAATTCAAATTATAAATAAGTATTTTAAATACATGATAGAGACATGATTATATGTGCTAACTAAAGTACCTTTATTTTTTAATATGACATACAAAATGGGATTTGTGACCTGAGCTTTAAAGATTTGAATAAAAATTGCTCATTAGTGACTTTCACAAACTACTGACTCAAACTCAATAAATAAATATTATATTTACCAATTTGACACCCTCAGATTAAATTTTAGGTAGTGTCTCCCTCAATACAGGTAAGGGTGGATACCCCCCTCTCCATGAACAAAACAATCATTTATCCCATTAAAAAAACACAATTCATTTAAATTTCGATCATAGTACCATCTTTAAAAATTTCCTTTCATAAGTTCGTTTGTAGAAAAAACATATTATCCGCTTGAAAAAAAAGACACTAAAACGTTCTTTCAGCTACACTCTTACCTCCACAAATAGCAAGAAATTTGGTGCACATCTTAATGATATTTTTGTGCCCATGTTATGAGCTTAGAGATGCAAAGAAGTAGAATCCCGGGTAGCAATAAAAAAAACGACTGATATACGAGGGTCGTTTGAAAAGTCCGTGCAAAGTCCAAGAGATGGCACTACTGGCGCATTCGAGGTTATGTTAAGTTAGTAGCATCTCTTGAAAGGAGACACGCCAACTTTCAGCCAGATCGGTCTATTTCTTTCTGTTTAAAATTCGTTTGAATCGGGGAAATGGAGTGATTTTCAAAAAATGGACAAAAAAGAATTTTGTGTGTTGATTAAATATTACCTTATGAAAGGCAAAACGCCTCAAGAGACTAAAAAGAAGCTTGATAAGTATTATGTGGACTCTGTACATCGATTGGAACAGTTTATAAGTGGTTTCAAAATTTCCCGATGGCATATGGATGCAAGTGACGCTGAACGTTCTGGACGCCCTGTTGAGGTTACTACTCCAGAAAAACTTAATAAAATCCATGATATGGTGATGGATTAAAGAAGAGTGAAGGTGTGTGAGATTATTAGTGCTGTGGGCATATCGATTGGGAATTCTATTTCCATTAATTTTGCGACTACAGCTGCTGAAGTGTGAGCTGGTACATTGTAGTTATGGAAAAGGACTTTTTCGCGTTCCAATTGTGGGCGTTTTCCTTGTAGTTTGGTTTTCAAACGGTCCAATAACGATGAATAATATGCACCTGTAATACTTTTATACTTTTCCAGATAGTCGATGAGGATTATTCCTTGTGAATCCAAAATACAATCTCCTTAATCTTTAAAGCTTATTCCTCAATTCAAACGAATGCCAAACTGAAAGAAATACACCGATCTGGCTCAAAGCTGATATGTATATGTCCAAGAGATGCTACTAACTAAATATAACCTCGATACAGACCAGTAGTGCCATTTCCCGGACTTTGGACGGACTTCTCAAACAAACCCTGCATTTTCATTAAAATAATGATAACTCTGAAAATAATACATTTATCTGCTCAGAGAGATCATTCATTATGGGACCAAGTCATAAGTCTTATGACTTATTATGTTTTTTTTAGATATTCTGTTCGGATGCCCATTTTTTTTTAGTAATTTCGAGCCCATATCAAGTCCATAAAAGTCAAATTTCATTTTAGTAATCTGACGCAAGTCATAAAAAGTGACTCAATTTCAAGTCACTGTGACTCTAGTCATAATTTCTGGAGATTACGATAGTGCTAACTGCTCCTTACCAATTAATACGTTTGAATTTTCAAAACAGGGAGGAATTATTTGTAAAAGAAGGCAGTAATATCTAGCAAGTGACCATTATAAACAATTACTTTGAAATTACCACTCCCCAGGATTTCGAACTTTTTGACAGATAATTTTTATATAATACTTAGGAATGGATAAAATAACGATACAAATAAAAAAAATTAATATTAAAAAAGAAAAATAATTCGTGTGCTTTCGGTTTTTTTTATTTTTCTTTAATCGATCGTTAGGTTTGTAAATTGTAAGCATTTTCGCTATGAAAAAAAAAATAACACGTAGTTTTATTTGATAAAATTACGTGCCATATACTCGCACTTGATTTTTTCCTTCATATCCTGGAGTAGAAGATGTTCTCATGTATTCAGTATTACCAAAATTAGTGAAATAAATCGTGTGAATTTTTTAGCTGGCCTGTTTTTTTGGGGAATTGCCAATCTGAAGAATAAATTTTCATTTCTTTAGCAGTTGTGATTATTATTTAATTTCTGAGTAGTGAACATCCTTTCCTAAATAGATTCAATTATATTCAAACCTGATTGAACATTCGTGTGTGCTCATAAAAGACGGAGTTATAATTGTAAGTCCTTGTTCAACTCAGAGTAGAATAGGGGATAAAAATCCAACTAATTCTTCCCAATGTCCTTTTTTATTTCCTTTCCCCCTTGCCACAGCTGATCTCCTTCAAAACAATCTTCAAACCGTCAGGGTTACCATGATGATTCTTGGTTTCTTTTTTATTTTAACATGCCCATTATACAAGATTTTCACCACTGACCATAAGTCTTGCTCCCGCCTTTCCCTCACACTCCACAAAATGCCTGTAATATCTCATAAAAAATATATATCCTATAATTGACATATAAAATAATTTCATTTTCATTCAAAGAACTCCTAAATGATCCTTCCAGTTTTTTCAATAGAATATACGTAACATAAAGTAGGAGTGTGTCAGTCATTATTTATTCGATCTAGTCCAGTTCTGTCTTAGTACTGTCCGGTAAGACCATCGATCTTACCGGACTGTCAGTACTAGAACAGATTAAACTAAGAAGAAATAAAGTTGAGTAACGTCATCAAGGGCCGGACTTTATAAGTTTTAGGACTGATATATAGGGCTGAACTGGATGGTACCGAGCTGGATGGGACTGTAGTCGTCAGTCCTAAATAAAAACTGATATAATACTAGGTTTACACAAGGACTGGAAAGTAGTCTGGGACTTTTCAGTCCATGTGTGATGTATATAATATTTACCTTCAACAACGGAAGCAGTACAATGAACTTTTCCATAATTATGTACATTCCCAATCCATAGACAAAAAAAAAGTTGCATAGCTAATCATTCATTTTACGATCAGGTCTCTCTTAATCACTTAAAGGCTTCCCTTTTAATTATTACATATTAATCAGGGAGAAGACTCAAGGCTTTAAATCTTTTAATATCTCATCAAAGAATTTTTTATATAACATGTACATAATATATATTTATATTATACAGGTATAAGCCTTTAAATATAAGTTTGTTCATCGAAAAAGTTGAAGTTAATTTGATTAGAACAAAAAGCAAACTTAGTATGTAGAGAGGAAATTAATGTTACTTACAGTATGTCCCAAAAGTCTGTGCCAATTATTCGAAGCATCAATTGAGTAATGTACGTTTAAAATTGTTCATTTCTAATGAAGAAAATAAACTGTAGGAACGTAAGAGCTTATATTTGCGACCCTTAGTATCTTACTAGCTTAATAAACAAAGAAACTGTGGAATTATGGAGGAACTAAGAAAGAAAATCGCCACGTGTATTGTTGTCGAACGTTTCTGTATCTCCACAAGTCTGGCGTATAAAGTCAAGAACAAATACAATGTCACCAAGAACTTTTCCAATCCTCCTCGGAATAGGGAGGCCACGTTCAGCATGCAAAAAAATCTATCATCAGTGCAGTTAAGGGCAAAATTGAGGCTGTTCCTCGTAGTGACGTTCGTCTGATTACTAGTGAGTTAAACATTGACCAAAATACTGCTAGATACATTATGAGGTATCCCCAAGGCCTCAAATCAAAATTAAGTACCAAGCTCAAGAACTGACGGCCCAACAACGCGAGAAAAGACTCGATAGATGCAAGAAAATACTCAAAAACTAAAAGGAGGCCAAATTTGTGCTTTGGTGTTCTCTGATATAAAAAAAATTTGTTGATACAGTGTCAAACTCAAGACACACTAGATATATTGCCATGAAACCTGAAGATGTTGATGCATATTTTCCCTTTAAAACACTCTGCTTCTGCAATGATATTGGGTGTTGTGGGTTCAAACAAAAATATGTTTCTACTATTCTGGGGAAAGGGGCCTATTGACACCATGCCGAACTAGAGCTTGCTGGCCCACAAGGTCTTTCCTTCCCTTAACCGAACCTAAGGGGCGTGAACTCAAGATGAGACTCCGCGTCATACAAGCAATGCCATGCAGAAGTACATACTGGCCAAAATAGGATCCAAGAGATTTTGGTCCAAAGAGTTATGGACACCTAAATCACCAAACCAGAATCCCTCGGATTACTTTTAGTTTCCAAGGCTTCTGTAGCCTACCACCCTCATGTTGATGCCCTGAAGGTGCCTATGGCCAGAGAGTAGAACAACATGCTAAGGTAAGAGTGAAATACGTGGTTGACTAGTTTAGGTCCCGTATTGAGGCTTTTATTGCTACAAAAGGAAGGTTTTTTTTTAGTATATACCCTTTAGATATAACGACTTCATACACCACAAAAAATCGTGTAAGGCAATCAACCTGTCATTTCTCCCTTACAGCTATCAAATAAAGTCTATAATCCACATAGACATAACTCCTTAATTTCATAAGTAAAAAAAAATAGACACGAAGGATTTAAGAAAAAAAACGAAGAACAAAATATCATTTATTAACATATAAACAAAGTTTGTGTAGTAAAAATTAAAAATTATATAGTATATAGAGATATATAGATATTTGTATCGTTATGTTATGGATGATTAAATATAAATATCGTACAAAGACTGCGTTTAATGATAGAATAAGAGTGGGGTAGGGTTTCGGTAAAAAGAAGTTCATATTGTAGTTAAAGTTTAAGCTATACAAATTTAAAAAAAGTTTGGAATAATAAGTTGTCTTTAAAAAAAAAATGAAACAAAAAACAAAAAAAAACGTCTCTCGTGAGGAAGAGACAATCCACATATTATTTAAGATGTAAAAAATAAGCTCCAGTCTTTAAGAATTAATATCTAAAACAAAGTAAAATGATTGAAGTGTATATCAATAATTATGATACAATTATAAAAACAAAGGAAAAATCAAATCATGACTGAAGAAGAAGACGACATTTATTTGGGGGGAGGATTTTACAAATATTACAGCTAATGATAATTATTATATAATATAATATAAAAAAACAGTGTACATCACTAAACCACAAATAAAAATAATACAGAATATCTTTTGGGGGTTTACGAGTAATGGAAGAGATTGTTCCAATTTCTTCGATTTTTTTTTAAAGTCTACACACTACACACATCTTGTGATTCATAATTTAGTAATACTTATTTCTTCTTTTTGTTTGTAAGAAATCAAATACAAAATATAATTTCTTCTTGTTCCATCTTCACACATTGGGAATGTACATATTTTTGTAAATGACTTATTTCTTAGTAGAGAAGGAGACGACGACTTTAAGAAACACAACAAGGGGGTGGTCGTGGAGATGTTGTTGGTAGGGACGACTGGGTAAATTCTGATTCATCACTGTCCATACCTATATGTAGGTATTTGAAAAATGAATGATTCAAATGAGCAAATCAAAGTCTTATTAGAGATAATTGACATAATGAAGTAGGAATACGGAGAGGAGAAAGGAAAGGGAGCCTTGGTGGAGTGAGGCGGATCCAGTGCCTGTGATGGGCTTTTGAATGGGATCTGAAAGATGAATAATGAAAGATAAAACTCATAAACATTTAGTGAACAACTTTTCTGTGTTAATCTTGTCTTAATAATATGAAAAGCACCCCTCTCTCCCCCTAATACCAACTCATTTTCATACACATCTATATAATAAGATGTGTTTTTTCCATTCTTTTGAAGAAGGGAAACGGGAAACTTTGTACTTTTCTTACTAGTACATACATCCATAAAATAAAAATAAAAAACTTAGCCAATAAACAAAACTTCTCTCCCTTTTACCCATGTTTTTAATTAAGACATCAAATAAGAAATGTAATATAAACATCAAGAAACAAACAACAATGAAGAAAGAAAGACACACACACACAGCTATAATGACAAATCTTCCATACCTGCTCCACGGGTAGCAAACTTGAAGGCTTCCCCATAGTCATTATATCCGTAGTCATTCATGCTCGCTATTCGCGCGAGATACACAGAGGCTGGAATGAGATCTGAGAGAGTGTAGGACCCTTCATATAACTCCCTATCCAAGTGAGAGGCGGGGATCTCGATTTCCTTCCAATCCTCGAGGGACTCACGGAGCTTGTATTGGAGTTTGAATTTAGTAATGGGAGTGAAGCTCTCAGAAATCCAGTTGAGACTAAATTGTTCGTAGGCCATGCCTTTGGGATCGGATTTAATGACTGCAATTCCGGCACGTCCTGTAATGAAGAGTTCTTACATTATAATCCTTCTACTTAAAAAGTATATAAAATAATCAAATTTCCCGTTTTTTTAGTAAAGATTTTTTACTGTAAAGGCATTAAAATCGTTATTCATACTCTTTCAGATCCTTTATTTCATTTTTGGCTCAAAATTAGCCGTTTTCAGGCACAAAGTCTAACCATGCCAATTTTAAATATGGTGATGTTATCGCTTCATGGATTTTAATTTACTGGGGGAAAAAATAGAGTGCACTTTGAGCGTATTTTTAAAGTACAGGGTGCGATTGCTATTGATGCCGTACCGCTGAGGCTGTACCTACTCCTGAAAGATGCTTTCAATGATGTTAAATATATTTTTTTAAAGTAATTTATCTCCCCTTTCTCATTAAATTAGAGCTTTATTAATTAAATCAATACAAGAAGGAAACTGACTGGGTTGCGCCCATTTCAGACACCATAAACTTTTGAAAACAAGTTGATCTATTTTTTTATGTGCTTTTATTTAGTCGATTAAAAACTATATAAAAAGAAACTCATAGCATGTAGTCCATCGATTTAAAAACTACAAATGGACTGAATTTTCACAAAAAATTTTGTCATCTTTGTAAAAATCCCAGTAAGGGTATAAACCTTGGGAAATGACTTTTTAATGCATTTTAGCAACAATCAAAAATTTACCCGAAAACATACACTCTAAAGAATGTCTACATAAAAGTAACTCCATCTATTGAAAACTTAATATGTACGAGCAGGGATGTAAATTGTAAGCATTTTTGGTATGTAAAAAAACAACAACGATAAACCATAATCAACAGGGTAACGCTCACAATTTGAAGACAAAGTTTGAAAGGAGCGCAGTGCAGCTGTCATGCCGTCTCATTGGATAAGCTATGAGATGGAGGAAATAAACAAAGCCCCACTCTGTATCAGGAAAGGACATATGAAGTATTGACTCTGATTTTAATCATCAATTGAACTCTCAGTAAAACAGAATTACACTATAAAACATGTCATAGATTGCAGAAGCAGCTTCTTCTAATTGACAATCTCAACAGGCTTTTTTTACATTCCAAAGCTATTATCAGGATTATTTAATCCTTGAAGAAAAAACACATCTAAGAATTAAGTACAACTAGTGCGTATACTCATGAAAGGTGGAGAGTTACAAGTGTAAGTCCATGTAGGACAAGGAGTATAATTGAGGATCGACATCCGAGTAATTCCAGGATATATGTTCTTGATATATAAGGAGTGGGATATGTGTTTATTTCTTTTGCAGCAGATGTAATAAAGCTCCTCTACTTCCGAATATTATTCAAATTGTCAGGATCACGACGTTCATTTCCGGTTTATTTTATTTATACATACCGGCAGGACATATATTATGCATCACTGCTTATAACTCCCCAAAAATCCACACAATTACTCTTAGTCATTTATGAGAACACATACTCATGGCTACACTTTATACTTATATGTTCTCTCCTCAAAAATGAAGGAATAATAATTACAAATTTAACAAATACAACAACAAAAACCGCCCGCTAAAAAAAAGCTTAGGATTTACAACCCTATATACGATTATTAATTGGGGCAACCCTATTAATATTACATTAGGGAGGAAAAGAGCAGAAAAGTTCGTTTTTGTAGTACATTAAAAGGATCCATATATCAAAGTAAGTTAATATATATTACAAGACTGGTTGGTTTTGAATAGGAATCTTTAATATATATTCAAGAGAGCTCCACCTTCTCTCATTAGAATAATTACTTTAATACATCTTTGTAAAGAAAGAAAAGGAAACAAAAAATACATGAAAAACTTATTACACTTGTAATTCCTTCCTTTTTTTCATTAACAAAGATTTGAACATATGTTCCAACTTACTACAGACATAGATATGTACATAAATGGGGGTTCGCAATAATACATATTTCAAGAAGAAAAGTGATGTTTAAGAGGGTTTGCATTTTATGAATCGTGCCCGGAGGATTGTTTGCAGGAAAACTACACTCCTGAATATTGGCATCAATGAAAAATTGCCCGCAATTATACTACATTTATAGAAATTAATCTACCGATCTGTCCCACATGGGAAAGATCGGTAAAGGTTGTATATATGTTGTCAAACAAGGACTTACATTTATAACACCCCAACAAATAAATTTACAGGTTATTCTCCGTCTTTTATGATCACACGCAATATTCGATCCAGTTCTGTATATAATTAGTAAAGAAAATCGTGTGCTTGTTAAAAAAAAAAAAAAAAAAAAAATCAACGTGGTCACCCTGATAATTAGATGAATATTTCTGAGGAGAGTAGCTTAGCTATGAAAAGGAAGGATGGAGAAAAAAAAAAATAAACAAGGACATGAGCAAGAAATACTCTGATATCGATCCTCAATTCTACTAACAAGGACTGACAATTATAAATGCACAACAAATCATCAGCGTCTTTTTGAGCACACACAGGTTTTGAACATAACTGAATGTAGTAGGAAAGGAAGTTCACACTACTCACAAGTTAAATAATAATGGCAATAGCTGCTGCAGAAAAGAAAATTCCGTCTTCAAATTACCAATTTAAAAAAACAAAAACAACTTTACGAAATATAATTGTATGTAGGAGAAAAGGAAGTTCAATCCTTAGGAATTAAAAAAATAATTATAGCAAAGAAGGAAAATAAAATAAACTCTTCAGGTTGCCACATTAAAAAAAAAAACAATGGGTGAGCTAAAAAATGTAACCAATTAACACTACAGAAAGCTTTTGTGATATTCTTGACTTGAAAAAATGAAAAATAAAATCTAATTATTTGCGCGGAGGATTGCCCACAGGAAAGTTACCTTCCAGAAAATTGCTTCTATTATTAAATATATACAGTGATTCATGTACCAATTTGTACCATCTAAAGATCGGTCTGGCCCATGTGAGGATCTGTTGTTAGTTTTTTCTCCAGCTAATGGGTGACGATAAAATAACCCTCCCAATTTCCCAAATTGTACTCCAGACAGAAGGAATTTGTGTAGGAAAACTGTGGGACATTGAAATATGTTAAAAATCACCGCTGTTACTTCAATCCCCTATGGAATCGGCTATTAAACCCTGAATGACCCCTCCTTATTTCCGGATATCTATTTACAATAGCAGCTTCGACGCCTGACGTCTCTAGAACAGATCGGTAGATAAATTACTACATTATTGTATATAGTATAATTTCGGGCAATTTTCCTGCGGCAATATTCTCAGAACTGTACATACTACTCATTGCCGAACCACAAGTAAAGTGGTCAACATTATATCTCAATGTATATAAAAAGCCACTTTGTCAATATTAATTATATACTATGTATATTGTTGACAGAAAAAAAAAATATTTTAATGTCTTGACAATGTATATAAATAAATATAGGGAATAAGGAAATTTTTGCTCAAGGCTTCACTCTTTAGGCAACCTTTTCTTTAAATACATTTAAGACCACGTCTATGACTACAGAAATTTGAGCATGAATAAAATTTTGTTCTCAAATTTGAAATATATCCTTAGTGAAGTACAGTTGTTGTCAAAAAATGAAATTGTGTATTCAAAATTGAAACTCTTTTTTTTTAGTGATGAAAAAAATGTGTTCATTGATACGAGAATTATACATTAATATTGTGATTTTATGGAAAGACGTTCAAAAAACACTCATTAAGTTCCAAAATATTTTGTTTAAAGTTTTGTCAAAAAGTACTACTTCCCATCAAACAAAATTCCTAGCCACGCCCCTGTTTAAGACTCTTATTTTAAATTTGAAGGTGAAAGATAGAGAAATAGTCCAATGCAGAAGTTCTCAAACTATGAAATGTAAGCTCCCTCTGGTGCTACGTGGAGGAATGTCCTGAAATGTTTAGCCTCCGTTATTCTATATTCAGTTTGGTCTTGATAGTGATACTTGGAGATCTTTATATTTTCGTCAGTTGTACATTATAAAAAGTTGTAGGATCACTGGTATAGGGCAAACTTAATTGAAGAATTTTAGAGAACAGGGAGTGATAAAAATATGCAATGTCTACTGGATTAATTATAAAAGCCAGCCTAACCCAGTTTTTCTCAAACTTTTATATCCCAGGACCCATTCAAAATATAACACAAAAACTTATGGCAGAAGATATTTTTGCTCTTGTTTTTGTATATAACAGAAACAGAATATATTACAGCATTTCTAGTTATTTTCTGAGGTAAACTCCGTTTGAGAAACAATTAACTAATCTATGAAGTAGATTCTTTTTCATTTTTTTATTATAAAGAAATCAAATTAAATACTTTCTCCAAATTGGGTAATGGGAATTCTTAACAAATATACTTTCTTTGAGAACCCAGATAATATTTTTTGTGGAATAAAGGAAGGACTATTGAGGAACCCCTGGACTTTGTCACCCACTTTGGAGACTGATATAACACTAGACATAGGGACTAGAGTGTCCTCTATTTAATCAAAAGCTGACAAGATCACGAATTTTGAACACTTAGAGGAAGTAAAATTTCTTTCAAAAAATTCAAATGAATCTTGTTGTATAAACTTTTCTTTGAGCTTGGATTTTTCGCATTTCATAATGATTTCAGTCATAATTTTCGTTTCAAATCATACTGAGTTTCGCCTCAATACTAGCGCTATGCATCTGAAGACAAGTGCTGCCGGACGTTAAACAACATCAGGCACTTTCTTGATCTTATATTTTTTTTTGTTAGAATATAATACTAAGTTAGTACAACAACATTACTATGATTTCAGTTGGGCAAATAGGAATTAAATACCCTGAAATTTGGAACACATTCTTGTAACATCCATAGGTACAATTAATTATAGACAAATAGAGCCGGATAATCATAATTTAATTTTGTCTTCCCTCCTCTCAAAAAAAAACAATCTAAAAACATTGCCATATTGAAAAAAAGATTCATTAAAAAAGGAAATGACTTTTTTCCTTTCCCTCATCAACAAGAACATAACATGCAATTCAGAATTTAATCAAGAAATCCAGATATATGAATAATTTTTTGAACAAATGGATTTAACTTACGAAATTGATTTAGAACACGCACGAGTGACAAATTATAACAAAAGAAATATCCCTTTATGTGTACATATAAATGAAATCAATCTTTTTTAGAAAGAAAGAGAAAAAAAATCAGAGAATTCCAAGAATAAATAAGATTAATCCCTTATTTATCAATCCTGAGCTATATATCAGTAGTATGTATTCCTTTCATTTTCTTGCTGCACTCAATCCCCGATTGCAAAGAATGTCTCATCTAGGGTTCCATGATGAGAGGGAAAAGGAAACGTATTGTGTTATTAAGGGGGATAAGAAGGTATACATAGCAATTAGTGATGTATCAAATATGGTAAAACAAAAACAATCTTAAACAAAAATCAGGAAAATGAGAAATTCCTAATTTATTTTTTCTACTTCACATGTATATACAATATTTCATACACATATTTCATTCAATTATAGGCCAACTATTCAAATTTGTGGGATGAGTTAAGATACTCAAGAATTTAAGCTACAGTTTAGAACCTTTATTTGATTTGTGAATCTTAAATTGGCTCCAATATGGTCCCTTTTAAATATGATCTATCAATTTCTAAATCTTTCATTAATGCAATGATGATTCTTTGCTAATTTAAGTACAATTTGCGGCGCCTTCAAAGGATCAAAATAACATATTGATAGCAAATAACAATCATTATTCCCGGAAAAATCCAAATTTAATCCATACTCAATTTTGAGAAAATGTATTAAGGGGTCATATATGTAAATATCAAAATGTGTTGTGATTAAGAGCACCTTATCCGAGAAAAAAACAATATCAAAACATGTTGTAGGGATAAAATACCAAGAAAAGTGATAGTGTTTGATTTGATTTTGAGAAAAGGACCAAGATTTTTAAAGGAAAAAGGATAAAGACTTTGAGAAGTCAAGATCTATACAAATTGATTATTAGACCAGGACCCAATACCGATTTTAGAGGAGGGGACTTGCCTTAGGCACCTTACTTTAACTAATAAAATAAATGAGAACGATTCAGATAAAACTTTAAAAATAATAACGGTCTCAGATTGTCAACCTGGGTATCAACAAACGTGTTGTGCCGGTGCAGTCCAGTCTTATCGTTCCTTGGGATCGGTTTGAGGACTGCCAGTCCTTGGGACTTTACAGTAAGTCTTTGAAATTTTTCGTACACATATCAATGGTTTATTAAGCCAAATAAGATATATGAAATATGCATTAAGATTATTGCACATATATTTGCAAAAAATATTCATTTTTTTATATTACAAAACAATATAAACATAATATATTATATTTGTACTAGGTTATATGTATAGTTTATGCTATTATATGGTATAAGAGAGTAATTAAAAAAGGGAAACACCCTCAATAACGTACCGAGGGACCGACTTTACTTTCTTTAATGACCGACAAGTGAGATTGGACTGGACCTCGGTCCTAAATGAGGACCAACACAATACTACTCAACACTTATACAAACGTATTATTGTTTCGAGAAGAAAAGGAAGGTATAGAAGAAGAAAGGTCAATGATGGGGTCACTATACTTTTGCTTCTTCCATCTTCATGCTATGCAAAGTATCGTATTTAGAGCTAGTGTTGTGTATGTAAAGAAACACACGCACTCAAAACAGAAATTGGAACAGAGGATCTTGTTACATTTCTTCAAATATATATAATATACTTTTTCTAAAACTAATATAGTTCACTACAACTATATATGTATATAGAGTAGAGATGAAGGGAGCACTGGGTGGATAGTCAACACACACACAATAACTTATTCCATCAAGTACGTGATGAATCTAAGAATAAAGGAAATGAAGACATTGTATAATAATGAGTAGCACACACTAAAGTTGTGTGTGTGCGTTTTTTTAATACTATTCCACCATCCCTACATACAAAGAATGAAGAAAAATAAAGTTTTATATAAAGAGATATATTCTTGATTATGTCATTCTAATGAAATCTCTCACAGATAAACTCACAAGAAATTAGTGTTGGGTTTGGCTCTGAAAATTCAAGACGATCTTATACACGGCTCGCTTTTTGGAAATAACAGAGATGTACGAGGTTGATCTGAAAAGTTTTCAACGTGAAGATGGAAGCATTCGTAAACAAAAGCTAGACACATCTATCTAGCATCTGTTGAGAGATACTCACCCAAGTTTGAGGCTCCTTGTGACGTGCAGTTGTTATATAAATTCGTCTGAGTCAGTTGATGTGAGTGTTTTTTGTGAAAACGGACAAAATCGAGTATCGAGTTGCCATTCAATATTTATTCTCCAAAATGACTAAACATCTAGTCACATCTATCTAACATCTGTTTGACAGTTACTTACCAAATTTTCGGCCATTTTGGACAGCAAATATTTAATGACAGCTCGATACTTGATTTGTTCATTTTCAAAAAAGACTCACATGAGTAACCGTCAAGAGATGTTAGATAGATGTGGCTAGCTCTTATTTAAGAGTGCTGCAATCTTCACGTTGATGTAGGAAAGTTTTCAGACCACCCTCGTAGGACCGATTGTACTTAACTTTAAACATGTCACATATAGCGTTTCTAAGTGCATCTAACCTGTCAAATAAATAAGTGCTCAGTTTAAATTTATGTCTGGTTAGTGTAACCAGGTCGTAGTGCATTTTCTTTTCAGGTGTTTTCATTCATTTTTATGAGTTGACTCTTATATGATTAATAGCAACTAACTCTACGTATTGTGAACTCAATAAGGCTTTAACTTAGGATTTTGATTTGTATATCAATTTATGCATATCAATCAAGAGCCTACGTTTAGAATTTGTTTCATTTTATACTCAGTCATTGATATGATGATCAATTCCAGCAAGTGTTTCCCCATTGTGAACATCCACTAATATCATAAAATTACTTAGATGTGTTGCATAAATCATATTTTTATAAACGTTTTATCACGCAACTTTTCCTCCGAAAATAAATAGGAAAAAAAAGGCACCAAGTCAGCTGGTAGTCAATGATGTATTGCCAACTGTGGAATTATTATCCCGTGATTGTTGGGGAGTGTTCACAGCTTAGTTAACAAGAACTGCTTCAAATTCAAGCAAACAACGTTCATAACACTGATTAGGTAGGGGGGGGGGGAAGAAATAGTAAGTTGTCGACAGCTGACAACAAAATGCACCGTATATTTTTGTGTTAGGGAAGTAATGCCGTGAAAACTCATAAAATCGATTCGTGGATTGGGATCCAAAAAAATCGGTCCACGATTTGAAAACAATTACATTCCTGTCTACAGTTGTGGTCTGAATCGAAATACCAGTTCGAATCAGTCAACAAAAAAATCACTTAAGATCGAATCGTAAAAAGTTCGATCTTGGACCGAGTCTCAAAACTATAAGAAATATTATTAAGTTTTTTTAGTTCCCTTATGAGAAGTATATTGATACAAGTTTTAATTCAAAGAGTGTTCAGACACTGAGTACAGATAAATTATTATTACATAATATACATAATCCCTGTTTTTTTCTTATTATTTCTTATCAGATCATCAAATGGAAAAACCTTTTTTCTTCCATTTTTTTAATAGAAACAGAGAAACTTTGATTGAAACAAGAGGGAAAAGGGTTATACTAGCAATAATAATTAAATAGAAAAAAGATATATAGAGAATGTTCGCACCCTATTTTAGATCCTCCATATAAATGACCTCATCATCAAAGCTCATAAATTAAAGAAATGTTTTAAGGTGAGGAATGTTATCAGGGGCTAGAATCAGCAATATGTATTGCTTTAACTCAAGAACAAGCTTGAACAAAAATCAAGAACATACAAAATTCCACGTTTATATTTGACTTCATATTATACGCAATATTTAATGGAGATATTTCAGCCAATTAAAATGAAATTATTTAATAATTCTTTCATTAATGTAACGTTGAATTTTGGGCTATTTTTATGTGCAATTTGCGGGGTACCCGAAGGATTAATATGAATAATTTGTTTATAGAAATGGAGGATAATTTGTTGAAGAATACAAATATAATCCAGACCCATTCGAACTTGTTTTTGTGCTGCAGTAGTGATTATATTATGTGTATAGATAGATAGAAAATAATTTATATGTCCTCCTACCTGAGACCTCTGTCGTTTTCGAATCGATTCCAAACTCATTTGACGCCTCACAACGATATTTTCCAAACTTGTTCTCATCAATGTTTGAAATGAGAAGTGTATGACGATTCCCTCTTTGATTCATTTCAAATTCAGACTCTGTTCCTAGTGGAACTTCATCCTTGAACCAAGTCAAGCTTGCTTTAGGTGAGGAATGAACGATGCAAATGACTTCTGTTTCGTCACCAGCTCCCGTATGAATAAAAGTTTCTTCTTGCTCGATTTCGGGAGCATCTATAAACATATAATAATCAAATAAAAATGTTGTTTCAGGAGAAGTAAGTGAGGGATGGAGAATATTTATTCGTGTTATTGTAAAATTATAATATTTGAAGGTGATTTTTTCCCCTCTCTCCCTTGGTGGATGATAGACTTAGAACATTGTTTTTATTTCTATTTGACCCAAATAACAAAAAGGAATATTTTATGTTCCCAATTTGAAGGGTTACAAAAATATTGTTATTATTCCTATCAGGAGAAGAATCAGAGGAATAAGACAAGGATTATGTATAGGAAGAAAATAGGAGTTATGTATGTCCAGACTATACTATGTAGTTTCATTTGTAGGATAGTAATACATAATAAAAGATTGCATGGAAGATAAACAACGACCGTCCAGGGAAAATGGGGGATGAATAATCCAATTTTCCTAATAGAAGAAAAACATAAGTACAATAACATTAGGGTGGTGTGTAGTTCAACTTTTTTCGAATTTCGATCACGATCGTACAGTAAAGTTGCCAATTGGTAAAAAAAAATAACGGTTCTAGGAAAATTGAGCTGAAAAAAATTGTCAATGGGAAAATTTCCCCCCATAACAAAAACAGTATACCTCAGCCCAAAACTTGTATTGTGAATGGCAGGACTACCAAGCAGGTTAAAAGCCCCGCCAACACTTTACAAGCATTTAGCTTCCCTCTGAATACTTAAAAAGGAAATTCGATCCCATGGATCGTTTAGGACTACTGCAGGGAGACCATCCAAGTTAAAACCTCTGCCGCCACTTCAATAGCATTTAGCCCCCCTCTTAATACTTCAAAATGAACCCCGAGTCCAAATATCGTTTAAGACTACAACAAAAACATCAAACAGGTCAAAAACTATCAAGTTTCAAGGCCCCCTATGAATACTTCTAAATAAATTCTGTATCCCCGTCAATTGTAATTTTTATATGGTATATAGTAGGTTGATCTGAACTGAACTGTTCCATATAAAAATACTGTACTACATAAATAATTTGTTTTCTTTGTTAGCTGCGTAGTTAATGTACTTTTGAATTTTTGGACCCATGGATTTGGTGTTCATTATGAAGTATTCATAGGGCGACTAAATACTTTGTGATTAGGGGGAAGAGGTTTTTAGCATGATTTTTTACAACTTTGATACTCAACTCATGACTAAACTGCTAATTTTTTCTGAGTCATCTAATTAGCAGATTAGGGGAAGTTATTGGCAGTATACCCACTTCAGCCCGCACATATCGGTAAAAGTTTGTAAAAAGGCAAAAAAAAACTTTATCTAGTAAATAAAGATTTAAAAAAAAATATATTTATTCTATAGAACATGTATTTGTTCTAAAAAAATCGAATAAAAAGAGATTCCAAAATTTATGTTTTTTAGGTATCTGAAATAATTATTTATCACTTGTAAAAAAAAAAAAATTTGACAAATAGGAACATTTGTCCCTTAAAAAAAGTCATTTGCTAAATTTTATACTTTTTTTTTTAAATATCGTCAAAAGTTTGCGTTCATAAAAAAAAAAAAAAAAATTATATAATGATGTTCTTTATTAAGAAGTCATTTGTCAAATTATTATATTTAAAAATTATTATTTGTTATAATTTCAAAAAAAGTCATTATGACAAAATTGTCCCAGATTTGTCAAAAAGTCTAGTAGTTAGTCGCCCGGGTAGTCGTAATCGAAATTCGACAAAAGTTACAGTACATACCACCCTAATATATAAAAACATTTATGGATAACCTCCATAAGGGGGGTACGAGAGGGAACAAAATAAATACAAAGAAAAAACAAACCACACTGATTTAGTCATAAAAAAGAGCTTACGTTGAACATCCAACTTAATATTAGCAAGACTCTCTTCTCCAAATCCATTGTCTGCGTCACAAATGTAGTGGCCCGAATGATGGCGTGACACTGAAGTATAAGTAATACTCAATCCTCGAATCCACTCCTCTCCAGAAGGCATTTTTCTTTCGTGTCGACGCCATTTGACCTCTGGAGTGGGATCTCCTTTGAGGATTTCACATGCAAGAGTGACTGACTCTCCCGTCTTTGCAACAATGAGCCCAGAGGATGGAACGGCTACGATCTCTGGCTTGACTGAAAGAAGAGTTATATATATAGTAATCATTCATTTCATTCTGTGGGTATCTAGTATTCTTAATTTTTACTTTTAAAATTACTATAACTTAGTTTGTTACACAAGACACGTGTCTGCAGGGGGTGAACCCCCTCACCAAATTAAGGAATTTTTATTTTTTTCCAAAAAAAAACTTAATATTTTTAATATTAAAAATTAAATTTTTGAAAGTATGTCCCAAAATTTTATATTAAACATGTAAATTTTGGAAAATCTTTTTCCAAAAAAATTTATATATTCCAAAAATTATAATTTTTTGGAAAAAGAAGTAAATTTTTGAAACTTTTTTCAAAATTTTAATTTTTTTGTAAATAGCTATGGATTTAAAAATTAAAATTTTTAAATTTAATTTTCTGTGAATAGCAATAGATTTTTGATTTTATTTCAATAAAATGTATTATTTGAAAATTAATTTTTGAATATTTTTACAAAAAATTTGATTTTTGTGTGATTAGCTTTGGTTTTGTTGGATTTTTTTCCAAGACCCCTTAAAAAATAATATATATATATAAACCTGCGGACGCCCCTGTATATTTATGTGTGGATATATACTCTTTAATTTGCATTATATAAATATAAACAAGAAAATAACCAATAAATTTCCAATAATACCGATTTCGGTACACAAAATATATTCTTATACTTTTTCGAATAAAACATAAAAACCAAATTTTGTTGAAGGCAATGGCGTACTTAAGAAATTTGACCGTTTTTTTTTATCCAAAAATAAATACTTTTTTTTGTGACTCGTCAACACGAAAGTATGATGGAAGGATTTTTCTCAAAATGGAATGTGGATTACATTTGTATTCTTCAGCAATTAATTATCCTGAATTTCTATCAATCAATTTTTCTTATGAACTCTTTGGATGTATCGTAAATTGCACTTAAATTAGGCAATATTGATCGTCACAATGAAAGAATGAAAAATAGACATATTTTACTTGAATTGGTCCATATCAGGCTCAATAAAAATCTCTTAAACCAAATCAAGACTCTTTACTAGTGCTAAAACTCTTGGGTATCTTAAGTCATTCCAAAAATTAAATACGAAGCCTGTTTGACTTATATCTGTGGTAAAAATATTATTTGAGATTTTCTTCTCTTCTTGATTTTCGTTCAAGATTATTTCTGTGTAGAAGGGCTACATATACATATAATAAGAAACATCATTCTTTGTCGTGTCATTCATTAGAACTAATATTAAATAATAAAGTATTATAAGTACATATTATTATATAGATCTTTGTAAAGGCAGAAGAAGAATAGACATCTTTCTTCATCATGGAATCTATTTATAATATATTCTCTCTTTGAACATAAGTAGATGATGAGTCGTTCGACCATGACTTGGCGATTTTTTATTTAAGAAAATAAATGTTTCTTCTTCTTGTTTTTTTATCATCATAGGAAAGCCTTTTAAAGTATATATACAATAAACATACTTAGATATTTTGCTTTAAAAATGTTTACTCCTTTTTTTCCTAGATAATATTATCATATTCTCCCTTCCCCTCCTTATAAATACAAATATATCTATAAAAATTAGAGATGTCACGGATTCGAAAGAGTTCGCAAGCCACTAAACGGATAAAAGAAGTTGAAGTCATCACTCTTCTAGTGCACTGATTCCCATCCAAGGCTCTTCAGAGCACAAGGGGTCCGTCAGGTCATTAAAAATGCCTTTTTTACAACAACAAAAAAAGGTCATCAAAACTCCATAGAATTGTCTTTCCTAAACTAAAGTCATAATACAGTTATTTAAAAAACAAATCTTAGACCCAAATGTTCGGACAAAATTAGTTGCTCCTTCAAAAAATAATGTGGCTAGAGGTACTGCCGTCATGAACAGGTTGGAAATCACATATCTAGTGTGTGCTTTCATTCCTTCAGATTAATGGATCAAACCCCTTCTACTGAGTGAAGGTCTGTGGTTTATGCCACCTTAGGCAAAATATAAAATTTACCTCATAAACATTAGGGAAAAATAACAGAGCACTTAATGGACCAAGATTTTTTGCCCGCCCAACTTGCCAATCGTAAGTACTATTTTACAGAAAATATGATAAGAAAAACCGGATCTCCAACCCAATCGAGGAACTCGATCAGAACCCTTAACACTTAGATTATAATCCGTAAAGAATAGATAACCCTTAGAGAAAAGAAACCACATAGAATCAGGAACCTAAGACTCCGTTACATCACTAACACTTACCATGTTTTATATTATGTACACTTATGATATAATCATCATATCATTTAATAACACACTTTTAAATAGAAAAAGATAGAGAGAAAGAGATAGAAGAAGTTAAAATCATTATACATATATATGTATGTTTTTCTAATTCCATCAGCAGCGTTACATCATAATCAAAAAGAATTAATTCACCCCCCACTCGTCCCCCTTCTTTTAAGTAGTTCCACCAACAAGACATTTTCACTGATTTACTAATTCATTTAACAGCAAAGAAAAGTGAATGAATTGAGAATTTTTCAGAATATATCATTTATAAATAGAGTTGTATAAATTATAACATAAAATGTCTGCAATATATTTCCAAGTTGAATCTTGTTTTTTTTTTTTAATTTTCTAAAGCTATTATCTTAAATTTTTAGGTCTTGAGGAGAGAAAATCTAAGTATAAAGTGTGTGGATTCATGAATGACGCAGAGTAACATTGAGGAACTGTTGGGGAATTATAAGTTTAAGTCTTATTGGCAGGGCTGGTGCCATGGAGGAGGGAGGGGTGACACTTCCCATGAACTATGAGTGTCGGGGAAAAAAATGGGATGTCAGACGGAAAGTTTGGATTATTTATGCAATGACTTGAAAAAATGGAACAAATTTGGAAAGTCTTTAGAAAAATAGAATAAAATATACCTTTCAATATAATAAGGACTTTTTAGAAATAGATACAAACATTAATTTGTAAAAAACCGTAATTAAATATTGACATAGTCTACGAAAAGACCACAAAAAAGGCTTAACATTTCTGTACGAAAAATGTTCGTTCAAAAAATGTAATTTGATAATTATTAATACAAAAATTAATTTAGAAGGCCCTTTTATGGAAAAGGAATAGGTCCATGAAATAAATATGTTTAAAATATTCACCTCTACCTCAAAGAAAAATCCAAGCAGTGGGCCCTGCTTGTTGGACTTGTAAGATTAGTCTTTATTTCCTCTATATCATAGGTGCTGGCTAATAAAACGCAAAGTTGTTCTCTTCTCTCGAACATGCCTCAAACTGTCAGGGTCACAATGTTAATTTTCGATTCTTCTATTTAAACCCAGAGTTATACATTCAAAGCATTTTTTAGTCTGCAATTTTTTTGATTGTTGGACACCTGTACAATGTTTTATTTTATTTTTTCAACCTGTCGTCAACATTCTTTACTTCTTGAGCAGCAAACATCAAAGTTTAACCACGAAATAGTGTGCTGATAAATGACGTAGAGTAACGCTGATGAGTCATAAGTGTAAGTCCTCTTTGGACTCCGAGAAATTACGACAACAGAGTAATTCCTGCTATGTCCTTGCTTTATATGGAGTGGGATTTGTTCATAGCTGTTTGTAGCGGATCTGATAAAACGTACTGACGGCTAAGCTGCTTTCCTCTCAAACATTTTTTAAATTATCAGGATTGCAATGCTCATTTTACATAGCGAAAATGCTTACGATTTACAGCTCTATTCTCCTCTCTTATTATTTTATACTAAATTGCAGATGGGCGGGCGTTAACCCCCACTTTACTTCTTACAAATCCATGCATGCATGTTCCCTGCACATTAACTTGTTGTTTATTCTTTTTTGGATATACAAATGTTATTAAAGAAAATGAATCTACTTCTATCTTATTATTTTAAGGAGTAGACGAAGAAGTGTATTTATTATTGCTCCTCTGGTTAGTATATATATTATCTACATTAGGTATACATATGTATATTCATAATAACAATAAATGTAGGGGAAAGGTTGTTGCTAATTTGGACCCTTCATTAAGTAGATATCCACCCCTCCTAGACGCAGAATTAATGTGTCATTCAACTCAAATCTGCTGATGTAATCAATTAAGTTTAATTTCGTTAGCTATGGCTTTAGTTGTAATATAACGAATGATGAAAATCAGGTGTATTTTTCAGCTGGCCCATTTTTTTTTTTTTTTTTTTTAATTGGTAATCTGAAGAATGAATTTTTCTTTTCCTTAGCAGTCCACATTATTATTTACTTCCTGTGTAGTGAACATCCATTCCTAAATAGACTCAATTATATTCAAAACCTGATTGAACATTCGCGTGTGCTCATACAAGAGGTAGTGTAATCCTGAGGATTTGTTGCAGAATAATAATTTTATGTCAAATTGGGAATCGACACCGGAGTAATTCTAGCTAATGTCCTTGTATATGTCTTTTTCGCCTCCCTCCCTAGTCACAGCTGATCTAATGAAACGTCATGAGTATTATTCTTTCTCTACTCCAAAACACTCTTCAAATTGTAAGACATACCATGTTAATTTTCAGTTTCTTTTTTTAACATGCCCATTCTACGCGGGATTTTCATCATCGAATATAACAAAAAGAGAGCGAAGAAAAGGCAGGAGCCAGATATATGATACTACTGAATTAAAACCCATGTTATATGAATTTAGATAGAGGAAATGAATTACTGCTATAAAGAATATAAACTTTTACATTCAAAATGGCAATTGTGCGGGAAAAATTTCATAATAATATTTAAATTAAGTTATATTTACTTTATTATGCATTTTTAAAACAATTTACAGGAAAGATACTATTTAACTCTTCTTTCAGAGCGGGTAAATAACACCACGACGACCTATTAAATAATGAACAAAAAAAGAAAAAGCACACGTAACAACCGTCTTTCCTTTTCTAATTTATAATGATAGTTTTTTCATTACCAACGAGTTAAGACTAGCTATGACTAAACGAAATGTATTCGTCGAAGAATATGTTTTACATGACGAAAGAAAACAGTTTGTTTGAACGTTTCGTCTGACTCAAATACATCTGTTTAACACAACGAACTTGAAATTTTTTGAAAAGATCAAATTGAACCTCTTCGAAAGAAGGTTTTTGTATACTGTAGATAGTGCTCCCTGATGTATACCATAATTGATATGCATTTACATTTTATGTTAAGAGTTGTATAAAATATGAAACACTGGTATGTAAAAGCTGTTATATTCCAATTCTTGAGAAGTATTAAGTAACTACGTGTGAGTGTGCTCATGAAAAAAAGAGAGTAGGACCGAGGAATTGTTGGAAAGTTATCTTTAGTGATGAAAATCCTGTGTACTTTGAGTATGTTAAGAAAAAGTAACCGATAATTTACATAGTAACACTTACAATTTAAAGATTTTTTTCTTTTTTTTTTAGAGGAACAGCTTAACCGTCTATGGCGTTTCTTTGGATCAGCTACAATCAGCTGTGACGAGGGAGGAGGAAGAGAAGGAAATAAACAAGGATATTGCCAAGAATTACTCCAATGTTGATCCTCAATTCTACTCGAAGTCTAACAAGGACTTACAATTATATCTCTGCAAGAAATCCTCAGGATTAAGCTTCGGCCTTCATGAGCCGACACGATTGTTCAATCAGGCTTTGACTATAATTGAATGTAATAGAAAATGAAGTTCACTACTCAGGAGTTAAATAATTCTGACAGCAGCTGAAGTAAAGAAAATTCATTTTTCAGAATAACAATTCCATAAACTGGAGAGCTAAAAAATAAAGACGATTTTGATCACTAGTTATCTTCTGTATTAATGGAGCAAAATTTGTCCGTTCATCGACGCCTAAAAAGTACGGATAATGATAGATACTACCACTATTTCGTAATAACCAATCCTTTTTAAAGACTAGGGGTTGAACATTTGATTATATTTATCGGTAAAGTCAAAACTCTATCAAAATAATAGTATAGTAATTCTAGTCTTAATGGCTTTTAGCAGAGAATAGCAATACAAAAATCAAAGCAATTTCCTTCCACCCAAAAGGGACATTCTATAAAAAAAAGAAACGAAAATAGTTGTTAATTTGGACATTCATTAGGACTCTTTCCTCCCCCTCCCCTTGCTTCTCCAAGCAGCATTAATGTTATATTCAACTCAAATTTGCTGATGCAATCAGTTGAGGTTTAGAGTCCCCTCATCATCCATCGGAGAATATTTTGTTTTTTTAACTTACTCTCCCTTCACCTTCATCATCTATAAATCCATTTTGGATATACATTGCTACTACTACTACTACACATAATATACACTGCTACGCATAATGGAATAATTCTTTCATCACTCAATTTTTTTATTAACAAAATATTATTTTAAATAATAACATTCGTGAGATGAATACGGAATTTCGAACGACAATTTTTCATACACACACTCTCTCCTCTTTTTTGATTATAGTTTGAACATAAGTACATGGTTCGTACCATTTTTGTACACTTATCAATTTTTATATCTTAGACTTCACTAGCCATGTGTGACGGACGATTTTTTTTATTTTTTAAGACTCCTATTCTTTATTTCAGCAGTAATAATAATCAGAACGTAACAGCCGCAATGAATGTAAGTATATAAAAGAAATTAGTTAGAAAAAGGTGAACGACATCCAAGTGCTGCAATTCCTACATACAAATATATGTATGAACAGGATACTTTGTACAGGGTGGTCCAGATAAATTGGGAAAATCTTTAAAAGCTTATAAAGAACGAAGTAGATGGAGTTGAACCATATTTTTTATTTATTTGAAAACTGCAATTAATGCCATTCAATTATTAATAATGAGATCTGCCTTTCTTGATAACCTCAGCCACACGGGCTGACAATTGTCATTGTACTGTTCCTTGAAAAAATGGATGTAAACCATTTTGAAGAAATTACACCTTCCAACAAGACAGTGCACAGGCCTACAAGACCAAAAAAAAAAATCCAGGATGTCTTGGCCACAAAAAGTCCTCACTTTTAGAGTCCGGATTTTTTGGCTTGCAAACAGCCCGTATCTGAACTCATGTAATTTCTATCTCTATGGGAGGGCGAGCATGAGACATTTGCTATATATCATTCGTCTGTGAAAGCCCTGAAGAAGACCATTATCCGTACAATGACAAACCTGGATCCGCACAACCTCACCCAGGTCTGTCAAAGCTTCGGAAACCGTGCGGCTGAGGTTATCAAGAGTCATCTTCGATATTATTAAAGTAACATTTGTCTTTTAGGTATTGTCCGATTATTCCAGGCAATGCCGGATACTACCGCTAGTTAATTAATATCTTCATTCAGGGAGTTTATCATTTTGACACAAGACGGCGACACTCTCTTTCGCTTTGTTTACAAACAAATACAAGTAAACAACGTCCATGTCCTATTGATATAATGGTAGTTTATGTTGCCGCACCCTGCACAAATGAAAATGATGTCTTTTTTAACACATATAGAGGGCATTTTAAGCTTTATAATGTTTTGAAGGACCGATCGTAGGGTATGGCGCAGATATACACTTCTAACGCAAAAATATTGCTAATCAAGCCATTTTCTTGAGCAATGGAATCGAATAATCCAATACTGGGGGGAGAGTACATAGTCCAGTAAACTCTGGGAGTGGACATTTTAATAAACTAAATTCCCTTTAAATTTACTACATTAATAAAACAGAAAACTGTAAGTTGAATTCTCATTGGATTTTGGGCTGCAGATTTTCCCAGACATACATTTATTGTCAACATTGAGATATTATATTTTTTTGGCGAAAAAATCTGAGTTGCAGCTTCGTTAAGAGCACTTTTTAGCCCCAGGGGGGAGAAATTTTGAGTCAAATGATTGCAGACTTGGTTGATTGGCGAAGTCAACAAAAAAATATATTTTAGAGAAAAAAAAAACTATAGTGTTTATTTTGCTTGATAGCTAGCCAAGTTAACATTTTTTTCTGCCGAAATATTATGGATTTTTCAATTCACAGTAAAGATGTAAACCCCGCTTTTAATCTCTATGCTATGGACACATACAATCCGAGTCTTAAGAGATAGTAAATTAATTGAAAGGGTTAAATATTAAATAGAGATGAAAATATCTTAAATAATAACAACAAAACTAAAAGGATGGAAACCAGAGAGGTTCACCATATTCTCCCCCCTTCTTTAATATTAAATATATCATCTCCATATACTTTTATATAAGATTATCTTTTTATTATTTTTTGTTCCTTTACTCCATTTAAAAAATAATAAGTACAGAATTTGTCTTAGAGGAGTAAACCCTTAGGATAAGGAAAAGTAAAAAAAAAATGATTTTTTTACACATCATTTTTAATACATACATACATACCTATGTACATAGCATATATTATGTAGGACTTATAAGGCAAAAAAAAAAAGACTACTTAATAGAGCATTTTGATGTGACGTCAGCATTGTTGATATAGAAATAAAAACCCTTTTTATTCATATTAATGCCCTACCACGACAAAAGGATCAAAGTAACAGTATTGGTGAAATTGAGTTATATACTGGAGTGAATAAAGTACTGAGTAATTAAGATTAAATTAATCAACTCCATAGTCAATGGTAAAAGGACTCAATTGCCTAAAGCCTTTAATTGATCAAATTCACACATGCCATGTGCTGACACTTTAACATACTTACTTAAAGCAATTAACAAGGAAATAACAGCCTTACGCACTTTTAAAGGGTTCTACAAAAAAACAAAACATTTCCTTCAATAACTCAGAACTACCAAAATGTATCTTGGGTCTTTTTGTCGGTGTAGGACAGAATAGTGAACTTTTGGATGTCAAAATTTATTAAAAATATCTTAGTACATCATTATACAATGTTATTTCCACAGTGGAGATACAATGGAAAGAATAAGATATTTTTTTCACTAATTATCCTACTCTTCTCGTCCTTCATCGGTCAAAAAAAAAAAAGGACCAAATCAACCCTTCCTTAGGGATTTTCAGTACATATTACTTTGATTTAGTTAAAATATCACTTTTTATTGTTGATAATAAGTAGTATTCAATGTGGAGGTTAGCTTGATTTTTGGTGGAGCAACATACAAAGTTAAAATATGCCTTTTTGCCTGACCGACCCTACGAAATTGTAAGTATCGTTTATCGTTGAGCCTTTATGTCGATTTTTGGATGGAGTTTTGAGCAAAGAGGCAAAATAAAATATGAAATTATAATCCACAAAATCCATGAACAACGATACAGACAATAGGGAAGGATCCATCGGGCCATGATGCATACCTATACTTTCCCTGTTACTCTATCAAAAGTGGAGTAACCTATTAAGTCTTTTTATATTTATAAAGTCATTTGTCTCTGATGGAGTTTGATCAAGATTTATTATTAAATTGTCAATTTATATAGTAAACTGACGTCATAAATTGTATGACAATTGATACTTTACAATTTAAAATGAACTAATTTCCAATAAATCTTGATGAAAATTCATCAAAAGCTTTTACGAATAAAAAAACTTGAATTGAATTCTACTTGAAACCATAGATAAACAGTTATATTTGAATTCAATCAAATTAATAGGGACTGAAAATCCCTATGAAATGACTAGATTTGTACAATTAACTATACTTTTAATTGAATAGAAACGAGAAAAAATTGGATAATTAGAGAAAAATATATAATTCTTTCCATTCTAATAGTTAATTTATTATGTACGATATGGAGATAAGATTGTATAACGATGCTATTACATATCTTTAATACATATTAGGATCTGATTTTTAAAAATTATAAAAAAACTAACCATTTTTGATCGAAGGTCAGGTATAAATTCTTTATTTGTTGATCCCTTTTTGACTATTCCAAAAACACAGTAATAGTTTCCTTAATATTATTATTTTTTAAAAGGGTTTTTTATTCTTATAAAACTTCAGTACCGTAATCACTGATGGGATTGTTATTATGTGGATTTTGATTTATTTTTAAATTTGGAGTGACTATGAATGATTTAAAATAAATAGATCAAGAAATAGAAATACTGAAAAAATCCCCCTGTAGATTAGAGCCCCTGAACTTTGAGTTGTTTAGCCCCTAAAATGACAAGATGCTGTCGTCACTTGAAAACGCTCTATATGCAAATGAAGGTATTTTATAAATAAAAAAGTTGTCAATGCGTGTATGTTCCTAATTAAGAATAAATTGACAAATTGCATTAGAGAGCATAGTAAGATTAATACATAGTTAATGAAGGAGCCCCGAATCTTTCTCAGCCCCTCCTTCCTCCCTTTTCCAAATCACCCCCAAAAGGGAATTTGTTTACTGAAGGATAACTTTTACAATGTATGTATGCACTCATTAAGATAGGGGGATGGGAGTAAACTAAGATATATACAATATGAGGAGAAACGTTCCTTCCCTAATGAATCTCTTTTTGTTCCTTACCTCGAATACGGATGGAATGCTTAAGCTCTTTTGGATTATAGGCAGAGACTTGACAGGAGTAGTCTCCAACATCTTCTGGTTGAGCATCAGATATAACAAGTGTGTTTCCATTGTCGTTTTCATCTTGTACAAGTTTTATACGATCGCTTTGATTATCAATGATCTGCTTGCTCACAGCAAGGATTTGTTCGCCCTTCTTCCATAGGAGTACGAAACCCTCTGAAATATAAATAAAACAAAGAATGAGGCTAGGTCATAAATTACGAGAGGCGTTCAAGAGATAAACCTTTCAATAAAAACGATTCTTTTAAATTGATAAAATAAAATAAAATATGAAAATCTATCTCATTTTTTTACAATTAAACTGTAGGGGTCACTAGACCTTATCATTATTTATTTTATAGTATTATTATTACTGATAGTTATTGATATTGGATCTCATAACAATAAACTTCATTGGGGAGTAAAAGAATAAAAAACTATCTTTAAGCCTCATCTACCTATTTTACACCCTTACAAGTGTAGGGAACGCTAAATTGTTAATATTGTATATTTTTTTAAGCCAACTCTCCTCACCAAATGGAACATAGTTCCATTAAAACCTCAGGAAATGACAAATGTAATTGTTTTTTAAGTGGTGTTGGAGAGAAGGGAAATAAGGCGGCACACGGGAGTAGAAACTCCCGCAGTGAGAAGATTTTTCATTAAATATGTAACAAGAACTTTTTCACATCCATGTAAATTAATACAAAGTGTAATCTGCATCATTTCAAAAATGAATAGACAAAACAGCGTGCAAGTTACGTCAACATTTAGTGTTGGAGTTTTTGTACATTGAGTTATTTTGAGTTCAAGTAAAGGTATCAGGCAAAGAAAGATATATATTCATCTTTGAATTAACCCAGATATACAAAAAATATCAAATAAACTTTTTTTCTAGTTAACCACTTTTATTTCTCTATTATTTTATGGAATAAAACATAAAACTTAAAAGAAGTTATGGTTTCTCATGTTATACAAATTTAAAGAAATCACTAATCCTCAGTTACAAGGGTCAAAGCTGATATAAAACTTTCCTCCATTAGGTTCATTTTATAGTCCGGATGGAATGCTTTGGAGACTCTTGATCTACAATAGCATATTATGTCAGCTAAAAATGAGGGCGATATGTTATTTTCTCAAGTTAACAAAGCTGAAATACTAGGCGTCAATTGTACAAAAAGAAAAAATATAACGAGGGTTTTATTAGGAATTACTCAATAAAAGTGTAGAAACAAGTGGATTATTTTGAGTTTAGACCATTCGAGTTTAATCAAGTATTTCAAAAAGAATATTTTGGGTGAGTTCAATAATTTTTGCATTAAGTTTTTTCGGATCTAACACTAGTCAAGAAATGAACATTAATTTTCTTACCGAGACGATCCACGATGCAAGGAAGCTCAATGGTTCCTCCTTGATTCACCATTTTATTCACAGGCTCAGTGACGAAATTTGGTGTAAGCGTGATGACTTGCTCCGTTTCTTGTTTGACAGACTCGGCAGAATCTGGATTTCCGTAGTCGTCATTGGAATAGAAGTCATTGTTGTCATCCCCATAGGGCTTACCTATAATTTTAAAAGAATTATTCATAGAGGTATTCATAGATAGGTACATTGTCTAGGTATATGAATATATGTAAAACACTTCTTTGTTCCTACCGTGTTACCTCATTAACTCCTAACTAGAAGAAGATGGGTCATTAACATAGGAGACTCAGAGTGACAATAATGCAATTTATTGCTTCTTTTGAAATCTTAATGTATGTCATTTCACTCTAATGAAATAGTAAATTTGTTAAAAAGTGTAAAATACATCAATGAACTTATTTACTTCCTTCACCTGCTGTCTGTCTTTCATTTTGAATAAAGATTGTTAGAGGATCACGACTATCATTCAATCATTAAGATCATTTATGAGTTCATTGATTCCAATTTCTGTTTCCATGGTTGGATGATGAGAGTAACAGCATCATTATCAAAGCTATGTATGAAAGGCATTTTGATATGTAATATAAAGTACTATGTATCTAACTTTTATTTTATTGGACTATAAATATATAAAAATTATAATTATTCTCCACGAATTCATGAGCAAAGAATTGAATAGATAAATAAATGGTCTTTGAACCATGATGATAAACAAAACTTGACCATCCGAGGCGTCAATGATAGAAAACAGACTAATTGGATTTGTATTGTTGGGAATGGGGAAAAGAGACTTCTGTTTTTCTTTCTGAAAAAGCTAAAGGGTTGAGAGAAGAAGGGGTGGATGATGGTTTAATGATAGAACCATGTATGATTTAGTACATAATATGTTTATATATAAGCCTACAATTTCAACACCTAACATCAAAAAGTGTTGTTTGTTCTTTGGGGATAACATGTAATTTATAAACATCGGAGTATAATCATATATCTCTAATTCTCTCTGACAGAGGTAAAAAATATTTTGTTCGTTTATTTAAAAACTGTTTATTGTAGAATATGTTGTTGCTATCGAATCCCCCTTTTCCATGGGCTTTTTGCCCTTTATGTATTTCTTGAAGGAACCATAAAATCATGGAAAGGGATCTTATCTAATCCCGTTTCTGACTGTGAAACAGTTTGTTTCGAATATTTTTTTGGAATAATATGTATATTGTGAGTGTGTGTGGCCAGTTAGTTTTTTTAAAGAGTAGAGTTTGACTACATCTAAAAGTCTTGTCGTTTCCCCCATTGAGCCATAAAAGGAAGTCGCGTGATTTCCACCACAATTCATGACTTAGATTTCGTCTTGGTTCAATTACAAGCACACATAGCCTGATCAAAGAACATGCTACCGGAAAGTAGAAATGAAAAGGATGGTTATAGATGTATTTAAATCTACTACATAACATATAGCTTCATCACGTTTAAGCCATAATAATTACATGGATTCGTAACAATCTTATTAATTCACTCAAGACAACTACTAACGCAGTGGGAACCTGTTTTGTGTCCTTCAATCATTCTATATGATATATAATATTTGCAAACTTACCAAGGGTTTCGGAACTCAGTAGAAAGAGGAGGAGAATAGGGAGCTTCATGTTTTTAATAGATGATGTGCCTTTGTATATATATATATATAAATAAACACTGAATGTTCAATGACAATCGGTAATCACTCTTACTTTATAAAGGGTAAGGAATTAACATCTACCTCCGTCCACTTCACTAACGCATTCGCAACTGTTTTCCTTTTTCTATTTTGAGAATAATAATATCAAATATGATCTCGAGCCTTCGCCTTCTTTCTGTCTTTTTCCCTTCCTCCTTTGCTAACCGCTCGCCCTTATTACTACTACTACTCCGAGTACTACTTTACTATTACAAAATAACAGTCCATAGAAGACTCTCACACACACTGACACACACACCAAAATGCAAAAAAACCGGATATATTCACGTACGCAAAAATATCACAAATACATAATATCATTTAAGATTACGTAATTGATCCTTCAATTAGTAGGAGGTTTAGAGATGTTATATTGATCTATTAGTAATTAATAGGTCAGACAATCTAGAATAGCGTTTCTTAAAGGGGGTGTTGCGGCACACTGGGTGCTCCATGACATTGACAAAAATACGTATTTGGACATATAATTTTAAAAAAATCAAAAAAAATAATGGGACATTTTAGATAATAGGTGTAGAAAAAAGAAAACTATTAATTTCAATGTATTTTTTTATCCATTAATGCTTATTACTTGGTAATCAAAAAAAGTGCACGGTCAGACTCGGTGATTTTCATTATTTTATCCACATTTTGACAAACTTTTTGACATCAAAATGACACGAACGAGATCCACGAAACAAAAATTACGTGGGATTGGCTGTTATGGTATCAGGGCTATAAACATAATTAATATTATCATCCACTTGGCTTACATTTTCCCCCTAAATCGAAGAAAAACTGTAAAATATGGCGTATTTTCTCTTTGCTAATGTCCAACTTTAACACTCGCTCAAACAATACTTTGTCAAACTATCAAAAAACTGTATTAAAAGTTTTTTAGTACGAAACATTTTTGTTATAATTTTTTATAATTATAAATCCTAAATTTAAAGAAAAGAGCTTATTTTTTTTGAAAAGATTAGAATACATTTTGGAAGGGGTAAAATTTGATCAGAAAACCCTTATTTTCAAAGAGAAATTGAAGAGACACTCGGCTAAAACAACGTCATATAAACATAAGTAAGGGATAGAAAATTGGCGGAGGGTAAATACACACTTATTAAGCAAATTTGGATAAGTAATTTGAATGTTTTCTAAAAGCCAAAAATGGAAAAAAAAATGATGCATTGTCTATTATAAAAAAATGCTATAGAAAGCTATTAAAAAGGTAAAAATGTACTTTATAAGGAAGGCATTAAAAAATGTGTGGTTGCTTTTTATTCCCCTCCAAATTAAGCAAATTTGAGTAATAAGTCTTAATATTTAAAAAAACCAAAAATGAATAAAAACAAGAAATTATCTTAATTAAAGGTTATTAAAAAATAGGTCAAAAATGTCCTTGATAAAAAAAAAGGTCATCAATTTTACCAAAATTGATTCCTAATTAGTAATTAATATTCGGGGGAAATTATAAATTGTATGTATTTATTTGATTTTTTGATGTCTAATAAATGCAGGCGCACTTCCTACTTTAAATCATTTAACGAAGATTATATTCACTATTTCAATTGTTAATATTTCAATGGTTTTTATTATTCCTTTAATTATAGCTTTAATTCAGGGATACTATTTAATATAAAAATATTTTGTACCACTGCATCAGGAAACTTTAAATCTTTTTTTGCTTTAATTATATTCCCAGACTTTGCAACTGTTATTCCTGTGGTATTTCACTTACAAGCCACTCTCTTGTTAATAGTGGCTATATCTATTAAAGGTTTTTATATAAACCTTAATTTTTGGAATGCTGAAAGTCTTTGTCTATTATATATTATTACCTACAAAATGTAATCTTTCGTGTCAAGGTTAGTTTTAGGGGACTACGGGGGAAAAATCTTATCAAAATAAGCCCTGCAAATTTATCTTTAACCTTGCGTATGACGATGACTTCTTTTCTGAACCCACTTGACCCGTGGTACTAATTGGGTGCATTTTGGGCATGTTAAAAACTAAAAACACGGAATCAATATGGTAACTCTGATAATTTGACGAATCTTTAGGAAGTGAGCAGCTTAAGTCTAATGCTGTTTGATTAGATCAGCTAAAAACAGCTGGGACAAGGGAAAAGGGGGGGAGAAGAAATAAACAAGGACATAACAAACAAAGAAACATAGGCAAAAATATAAACGTCTTTCAACTTCGTTGATAAAAGCAGCTTAAGACAAGAAAATTAACTCCTCAGTTTGTCAACTCCGTTGATTTCAAAAATTCTCCGATTTTCATCACTTAATATGACCATGAATAAAGAAGGGATCTGTGTAAAGAAAAAACTGATTTTACCGATTACAAATGGAAAAACGGTTAATGCATTTTACCTTTCGTCTTTTTTATAACGGAGGTCATTGTTTTACCTCTGTTTGTTTTTTAGTCACCAGGATTACAGCAAAAGTTACAGATCGATTTTGATCAAACTTCGTACGAGAATTGTATATGTTTATAGTATGAGGCCATTAAATTTTGGGATGTAATGATAACACAAGACGTAAAAATGCTTATTCGACAAGAACTTTTTGATTTTAGACAAAGGTTTTGTACTCCAACGAGTCTCCATTTTAGTTCATTATTTAATAGGTGGTGGATATGTTAACATCTCTTTTTATAAGAAAAAATCACACTAATCTTTGGTGTAAATTGTTTAAAAAACGCAGAATATAATAAATATATATGAATTTAAATATAATTACAATATTTTCCCTGTACTAATACTATTTTAAATGTTGAAGTTTCTCTTCTTTAACGCAGTAATTCATTTTCTCGACCAAAAATCATAAAACAGGCAGATGATATTAACAAGGGACTTAATTCAGTAATACCTTATTTCTCCCTCCATCCTTCTCTTCGCAGTTTTACAAAAATCCCATCTCTAACTATGACTCCATCCCCAAATTACTGTATTTGACTGGTCTATCCCTTCCAATGACGCAATATGGCATAATTATAACTAAACAATATGAACGGATGTATCACTTAGTTTAAAGCTGTCCCTCAATGTCTAATACTCACTCCTATCTTCATATGTTGTCTTGTTACATCCGTGTCTTCTTTAATGGATTTTTAATTACCTACATCATAATACTTAATGTATGAATGCCATATTATGTATTATTAATTGATATTATAATTGATTTGCTCAACACTTGGCGGAAATTGAGTTATTAATCATCTTTTAATATTTATAAATTTTTTGTGGTCAGGGGGTTTATTTTGTATAATCATTCTTTACATATATATACATATTTCTTCAAGGTCTGAAGGACATTGTAATATTCTTCAGGTGTACATTGATCCTCTTTGTGTGTCCATGAGTTTGGGGATTAGAGTCAAAAGTTGTCCTCAGTATAAAGTCCTCTAAGTTGCATCATGTAGACTAAAATTGATATAGAATAATCTCACTAGCATAAACATTTACCCTGTATTTTGTAGTCCGCTATAGATATTTATGAATATTTCTTCCAAATCAGTGTTCTATACGTTAATTCATTGAGTTTCCTTTAGCTTTTGTTCACTTGTCAATAAAGATTACATAATAATGATTAGAATGACACTCGGTAAAGAAAAAAACCTTTGCCTGTAATCAAATTGAGTTTTGTATCTCAATTTGTTCAAAAGTTATGGTTGATTACGCATTTTGTCTTTTTGTGTTAACTTGACCTCTCAAAATTTCATGACTTCTTTCTGTGACCATATGTAATCTTCGTACCAAGTTGGATCAAAATCGATCTGTTATACTAGTGACTAACAAACAAACAACCAGAGACAAGAACATAACGTCCGTTCAACTTCGTTGTCAGAGGTAATTATATAGTTGGCTAACTACCAACTGAATTTGAGCCTTTGGTATGTTTCTTTTTTATGAAAACATTGCAATCTATATAAATAAAAAAATAATTTGTCAATTTGAGGTGAACTTTTTATTAGATCAGCAGCTGCAATCAGCTATGAGAGGAATGAAATAAACACAAATGTCACTCCTTATATAGCAAGGACATATGTATATGTAGGATGGAAAGGCTCCGATATTGATCTTCAATTCTACTCCGAGTCCAAAAGGACTTGCATTTCCCGAGCAGTCCTTCATAGTTCATTTCCGTTTTTCTTGTGCACACGCACTAGTTATTACTTTAAACATAGATGTTTTGTCCTTAAGAATGAAATAATAATCATAATATCTTTTAAAAGCCTGTTCAGTTTGTCTACTATAAAATAAAACTCCCACTTTCTGGGACATATTTTAGAAACCCTTGCTGATAACGATTAGAGCTGTAAAAAAGGACCTACCAGAATGCAGCCGAACAATTTGAAGAATGTTTTTGGAGGAGAGGAGCTTAGCTGCCATGACGTTTAATTAGATCAGCTGCAAACAGCCGTGAGAGAAAGGAAATACACTCCACTCTGTATTCATTAAGGACATAGATATAAATCAATCCGATGTTGATCCTCAGTTCTACTCCAAGTCCTACAGGGACTTGCAATTATAACTCCCAACAATTCCTTAGTCTTACTTTTCATCATACATGGATGAGCTCACTCACTTTATACTTAATGATCTCTCTTCAGGGGCGTCCGTAAGGGTATGGGCTGGAGGGGTTGTAGCCCCCAAAAAAAAAAAAAGTAATAAGGATTTTTTTTTTGGTCCGAATGAAACAATTTTAAACATAATTTATTTCCTAAACATTTAATTTTCTTTGAATATTTATAATTTTTGAAATCTTCTTCCAAAAAATTTAGTATTTAAAATCTTCTTCCAAAAATTTAATATTTAAAATCTTCTTCCAAAAATTTAATATTTAAAATCTTTTCCAAAAATTTAATATTTAAAATCTTCTTCCAAAAATTTAATATTTAAAATCTTCTTCCAAAAATTTAATATTTAAAATCTTCTTCCAAAAAATTTAATATTTAAAATCTTCTTCCAAAAATTTAATATTTAAAATTTAATTTTTCAAATTTTTTTTCCAAAAAATGAAATTTTTCTAATTTTTTTGCAAGAAAATTAATTTTTTGTGAGTAGCTATTGTAGTAATGTGGATTTTGATATTTTTGTAAATAGCTATGGATTTTGAAATTTTTACAAAAAAGTTTAATATTTGATTTTTTTTTCCAAAAAATTTAATTTTTGTGAATAACTATTAATTTTTGGATTTTTTTGATAAAAATCCCATAAACAAAGCCTTCCCCAAATATAATCTTGCGGACGCTCCTGCTCTTTAAAAATTAAATCATAATAACCCTGCCAACAAGGAAAAAATACAACACGTAATAAAATACATACTTTATACAACTCTAATGTCTGTGCCATTGAACAAACTTTGTTTCCTTGTAGAACTTTTACGTCCGACGCAGATACGTCCTCCGAATCTATAAACTTTCAGGACTAATACGTCCTTTTTGCGGATATCGATCGTCGTTATTAAGTTCAATATTTTCAAACGATTCTACGAGTGAAAAATACGTTGGGAACGATCTAGTTGTTATTATTTATTATTTCACATTAAAAGAGAAAGAAAAAAAAAAAAAGCACATGGATACACACTCACAGCAAAAAGTGTTTATCCATTAGGAGTCCCCGGATGGTGGTGTATGTATGTAGAAATGAAACATACATGGTGTACGATATATGAAGTAGAATGTACATATCTAACCGCACACAGTTTCCAAACAAAACAAAACAAAAAAAATTAAAATTTATAATTTAATTTAATTCGATACGTCATTGTAGTTGTTGTTCTTTATTGCCGAGTTTTGAATTTCATTTCTTCTTCTCTTGGTTCATATGTGTTTTCTCCTTTTAGTAGGACGTCAAATGGAAGAATTATACACCATAAGATATATTATAATTTAATATGTAAAAACCTATATGATATACTAGAATGACCCAAAATTATAAAACACATTTTGGTGAAAAGTGTCAGCTTTCATGAGTAGATTCATTGTCTATTTGAAATATTTTCCACCACTTTTGAGACACAACAGATCACATAACTGTATATACTTCTTTCTCTTGAAATATGTTATTTTGTTCTCATTGCAGAATTCACCTAGTCAATTCAATTAAAAGGATGAACTCAAGGAGTTTGCATAGTTAATTAAATATAGAGAGGCAACTTTTGCATAGAAGAAATACAGTTTAGTAATTAGAAAAGTAAACATGGTATACTTTTTTTTTCTTTTTTGTTTAGTATAAATTGTTGTTGTATTGACACTTATTTTTCAATCTAAATTTAGTGTTTTGAAAAAAAAAAAATATCAATAAATATATATATATATAAATATTTCTTATAATAGAATTATTCATTTTCTTCCCTCCAAAAATTATATGACCAGCAGCTGATGTTCACACGAGTACCATAAGTCTCGATCCCCCTTCTTCTCTTGCTTTACGAAACCTCCATCACCAGTTATGGATAATGAAGTTTATTCGACACCCTCTAGCAGACAATAACTATTCGAGTAGGCAACTATATTTGGACAAATATAGATGACACGGTGTTCGTTTTGCCATATGGTTTGTAGTTTTGGGATGACCCACCGTCCTCTTTTCTTCTCAACGAGTGCGAGGGAACTTTTATAAAGTCTTTATATGTCCGGTTTATGGTGTTGTAAACAGTTGAAAATCGAGAAAACAAGAATTAAAATGTATTAATTCCAAAATATTAAGAAAAAAACCTTAATTGGGCTAAATTGGCGTTTCTGGAGAATAGGTGAGAATATTAGCTTTTTCTCAAAAAAAGTTTCTTGCCCAAGACCCCTATTCCCTCCAAATAAATTATTGTAGAAATAAAATATTTATTTGGAAAATTAAACACCAAGCCTTAAAAAATAGCTATATATAACCCTGCGGACACTCCAAAATTCGTATAAGAATACAAATGTTATCTATCCATACTCAGTTTTAATAAAAATCATTCTAACTTGATTTGGTGTTGACGATACGCGGCGTATATCATCATAATAAAATCCGTTGCTTCCTTCGCAAATGCACAAATTCAATCTGCAATGCTGATTCATTGTATGCTTAGATTGTTATTGTTTTTTCTATGGAAGGCGGGGGAGTGAGTGAGGAAGGGAGGGAGGGAGGGACCGATAATGAATATCCACCTTCACTACTTTAATTAATCATACACTTGAAGAATCCACTCTCTCTCTATAATTTTCTTCTCATTTCACCAAATAACCAAACATTTTCGCACCATCAGATGTATACTTCTCCAAGTGCCATAATAATCATTTCGTTCCCATGGAAAATTTCCTTCTCTCTCTCCCTTTTACCCTCGAATGAAGTCCATAATAATAAATGATCCTTTATGACTTCCGGCGACTATCGAATCAAATTCTACTTTGTTTGATATCTTACCACCAATGAAAAGGGGGAGAAAAAAGATACAAAACACAAAAATATTTTTTAAAAACCGTAGAAACAAAGAGCATGCTTGTATTTTTTCTTTATTTTTAAAGCCAAGGTGCATTACAAAAGAGTAACGGAAAAAAGGTAGATATTTTCTAAATATGTGGCCCGTCAACTCTTATATGTAGAAGTTACAACTTGTATTGGCATTGTAAACATTATAATATACATCTGGTCCGTGAATGGCAAGATTGAATGATTTTTCTTGAAATTGTGTGTGGATTACATTTGTATTCCTTGGCAAATTATTGTCAATTCCTATTATTCAATTCAGGCTTATAAGCGTTTCGCTATTTTGTGTTCTGTTCTTTTTTTTTCTTCGTTCAGCGTTCATCGTTCAGCCATTATTTTTGTTCCGTTCCACGTTCTGTTTCAATTATAAGGTACTGCCATATACATTGTACGACAGCAAATCACGACTTCCACTTTGATAGTGTCAGGGATGCCACAATTGAGAATTAGGTTTCTGTTTAACACAATAATCCGTTAAATATTATTGTTCAAATAAGCTACAACTGACTAAAATCGGTTCAATCATAGTTGAAATGTAGGCCACAAGGCAGAGTATAGACGATTTGATTTTCGCCAAGTACAGGAGCAAGACAAAAAAACTTTACCGTGGACTAATCAAGACACTCCAGGAACGATAGCTACCTCCCCAACGTGGTCAATGAGGTCAATCAGACTCAGTTCCCAGCCTCGGCGATGATGCTGGAAATCGTGGCCTGAGACGTCCCTCGTATTGGATCCCAAAAGGACTGAAAATCAGGCCAAGGAGTACCAAGACGTCCTCAAGGAGGTATTTTTGCCTAGGATGAAGTCCAACTATCCCTAGGGAAACTATGTGTTCCATCAGGATTATATTGCGACCCTCGCTACATACGAGAGCAGAATTTATTATTTTTTAGTGGTTCATTTGCATACATTCCCGGCCAAATGATGAGCCTCTTCCCCATGACTCAGAATTATTGAACTGGTCAAGTTCATTTGTTCGAGTTAAAATAGAGTACAAGAAAATTTTCAATTTCGATAAGAGCCTTCAAAATAGGCACACTCAGCCCCCACCCCTATGCCACTGCCACAAAATAGTACTCTCAAGTCCTCTTTGTTTTATCAGCCCTTTAAATCATATTTAAAAACTAAAAATTACATAAACTTTGATTTCTTGAATTTTTTCTGTGGTCTATAGGAACAAAACGCTAAAAATCTGATTTTTAGCGTTCAACGTTTAAAAAAACCTCCATTCTGATTATTGAACACAAGTTACATGAAATGCCGTTCAATTCTCCGTTCCGTTCACAAGCCTGATTAAGTTATTCTGATTTATAAGGGTTGCAGCAAATGCACTATTACAGTAGTCCAATTTGATCCTTAGAACCAAAGAAACTTTGATAAATTATATTTGTAAGAGCATGATGTATCGGGGGCAATATAAATCTCTTAATTCAAATGAGTTTTCTATACAATTGTGACCGGAAAGTACGTCCCTTACAAATTCATTCACCTAGTTTTCATTCTTATTAATTATACATTTTATTTCATCTGATTTTATATCTTTAACAATTAATCAAATTTGCAGTCCAGAGTATTTTTTTTTTTCATTACACGAGCAGGAGATACAATTTGAGTATTCTGCTTGTTGATACAATTTCACTAAATTGGGAGAAACATCTGTTCTTTAGCAAAAAAAACAAAAAAAAACAACAATTGCTGATTGTCGTGAAAAAGTATTTAAAAAGTGACATCAAATGGGTTATTAATTTTTGAAATCCTGTCACCAGGTGCACTGTATATAGTGCACCCTGATTTACATCCAAAACAGAATCAAGAAAACAGGGGATTATAATACATGTATAGGAAGAACTGTATAAAATAAATGAGGTTAAGAATCGACGTAAAATACACCTGTCTTATCAAATCATATCAAACAGCAATTTTCAAGCCGTTATATTTTTTTCTATGATTGAGGAGAAAAGGTCTAAGTTTTGAGTGAATAGCTACATATGAGTGTACTCATGAACTGAGAGGAACACCAAGAATTTGTTTGGGGTGCTATTTTCTATATTATTAAAGGAAAATTTGACCCTTCGTCAAAGCTTAATAATTCTGAGCAATGCAGGGTACTACCACTAGTTCCCAATCAACTCATTCCCTTCAAAATTTATTCATTTTGATGAGAGAGGAGCAATGAAGGCATTTATTTCTACTGCCCAAGGTATCAATAAATAAATGTATTCACAGATTCCTACTCACTATTAAAAAAATATGATGACGTCATTTATAATACATTAACACCGTAATACCAGGTTGCCCAATAGTCATATCCGTTCCCCATTCATCACTAATCATCTCTAATGCCGACTTCTCAGATGTCCCTGCACATTGTTGCACAAAAAAAAAAACCTAATTAACTAGAGTAAAAACATAAACTCTATGACGTCACTTAATATCCTATATCAAAATTAGAATGAAATATCCTGGGATGAAATTACTAGGAATGTATTTGTCTAGCATTCTAAACTATAGATAAAATTCTTGGGTAGTTTGACTCATCCCACACATTTGACTAATACTCCTATAATTTGGGAAATATTGCCCTGTATGTAGTGTTTTATCGATCCTTATTTAGGAATGAAGACTACCGTCCGGTCCAGTTCAGTTCAGTCCTGAATATAAGACCTAAAACTGATATAGTTCAATCCTTAATATTCTTTATTTATTCTTTTTATTAAATCAGTTTGAGTACTGATAGTCCGGAGGACCGGTCTTGAGAATGGACTAGACCAAATAAATAAGGACTCCCACAACATTAGTTGCATTCATATATGCAGTAAAAAAAATAAGAGATTGCGATTTTCTCCTTTAATGATTTTTTTCAAGATTATTCGTATGTTGACGCGTCATGCAAGTACTTATTATATACATATTTGAGATTTATCGAACATCTAAAAATGTATATAGTAATTTGGATATTAATATTTGAACTTTGCTTATGTAAATACTTTTAAAATGCGAATAATCAGTGATTGTTTTTTTAGAAATAAAGCACTATGCTCTTGTTTTTTATGAAAGATAATTTATCCACCTTAGGGTTTGTTCATAAAGTACTTAACGGTTGAAAGAAGGAGAGGAGGTATTTACCATTTTTGTTGCATGTTGTTAGTAAAATTGCGTTATATGTATAATGAGGGGGAGCATGAGAGTTATTCATTTTCCGTTGCGTAGCTTTTGAATGATCCCTTAGTGTTGTATCGAGTGTCTAAAAACTGCACATGATTCTATTGCAGCTATGGTTGGAATAAGAAGGGGGAGAGATGAACTAAGCATCCATGCAATTGTTAGTATCTCACGACATTCCTTCCCGACGCGGAGTAAGAAGCACGGATATGAATCCCTGGATTTGGTGTCCCCATCCCCTTTAGCCATATTTTGCTTCCTGTCTTATTTACTTATTGCTGGCACCTATTCTCATCAAAATAATCGGATTATCATATAAGGAAAATGTCGAAATTTGCAATTTGTGGAAATGGTCGTGTGTAGGATTTTTATTTGTAGGGGGATAGAGTGTGGAGTTGACTTAATCAGACCTCTTTTCTATCAAGTTAATATTTCTGTTCATTATATTTTTTTGAGGAATTGCTTTAATTGTGACACTTTTTGACCAAGCTTTTAAAATTTGAGTTTTTTGACATAATGTTATATGTAATGACGTTTTTTTATAACATGAAATCTAATTTCACAATATTCATTACATTTCTAAATTATTTTGGAATTTTTTTTAATGTTCCTTTAATTGGTCAGATGGAGTTATACTGACTAAATATAAGTAAACATCTTAGTATTACGTTTATTACATCGGACCTAGGATTCTTCTTTGAAGTCTATATACATAATATCAAGGTTAGACGAGCATGTAATTGGGCTTGCTAGAATTTCCAATCTGATGTATTATATCGACTGCTGGGTAGGACAAACAGATTTTGACAAGACATGCAATCAATCATAATCTATGACGTCACTACTGCTCAAATGTTCCATTTGATGTATCGTACCGACTGCTGAGCAAGAAAGACAGATTTTGAACAAACACGCAACCACTCATACACTATGACGTCAATATTAAAAGCGTGGTGGAAGTCAAACATCATTCGTACACGCGTTATGGTATGACATTGTATTTCCATTAACCTTGCATAATACGTATATATTTTCTTCTCTCGGAACTACCGAAATGCAAACCTACGCCATTTTTTTTAAGAATATAATTTCTTCCAAGTACTTTGTCCATTGAGCTACGTCGTTTTAAATTTTGACAAATAATAGTAATAACACTTTAAAAAAACCAATTTTGAACAAAAAAACTAGACTTTTCGTCCCAAGTGTTATAACCTTCGTATCAATTATATTATTCTAAAACCTTCTCACAGTCCGGAAGAATTGACCAACAACCAACAAATTCTGGAACTACTTCCTTTACATATTAGGCGGAGAGGTTGCGGGCCACAATAAAGATCACATCAAAGCTGAAAACTCACGGATGCATCACTCATCATTCTATAGGTAAGTTCTAATAATATTGGATATTACTTAGTCCATTAGGTAGGGGTAACCCGATGCATGATGGATGCATACAAACACTCGATTCCTATTTTCCTCTCATTCTTTTCAATTAGAGCATTGATGATTGATATTTAAGAATGTTTGTTATTTTTCAAAAGTACAAAATACATATTACTGATATATTTTGTCAAAGACGGGTTATTTGTCCTGGAAATAACGGAAATAACACATCTCCTCTTCAATCCTCATAATAATACAGTATCATTTTTCTCCCTAGTCTACACACACCCCCTCTTTGCCATTTTCCCTACCTCACACATTACACATTCATATGTAAACAAATACAGTTTATGTACATTAGGGCGGATTGTGAGTCAAATTTTTTCGAATTTCTCCATTGGTGTTAGTGCAGAAAAGATGTTAATAAGCTATGAGCAAGCTATATATTTATATTCCAAAAAATGGTGGGTCAGCATGGTTTTTAATAATTTTTTTTGGAAAAAATTATTAAAAACCGTTTGTCGTTTTATTTTTTTCAAACAATGCTCTTGCACCATTAGTAAGAAAATAACTGGAGGAAAATTTCATTGTTCTACGACGAGCAAAGAAAGGACCATTTTCTTGCATCCGGGATGCTGTAACTTTAGACGTAAATACTCATGTAAATTTAGGGTATCGTAAGGTTAATAGAAATACAATGGTAGTCCATCATGTAATCGTGCTTACCGTAATCTTCAACTTGAAGAACTATACCGACTCCCGGGCAAGACAAAACAAATATGACGTCGTGGAGTATAACAGTGGTACTCAAACATTAACAGTCAAGGAAGGCGATATATAGTTACTCTAGGTAGCAGTCATACTCTTTGACGTCACTAAAAAAATCTGATTGAAGAAAAATATCATTCGAAAAGCGTTATGGTATAAACTTTTATTTTATATTAACCTTGGGTTATCTCAACTTTCGGATCCAATTTCGAAACCAAACTTAGGCAGATTCTTTTATTGAATTTTATGAAAATTTTACCTCAAGATCGGACCTAAATAAAATAAGATCCGGATTATGGTTAATTTTTTACTCATTACTAATGCCGAAACAATGTAAATCTTGTTCGGGTTGCAATTACAAAAATAGCTCAAAACCCAACATCAACAAGAAAACATCGTAGAACAATTACATTTTGCAGTGTTTTTTTATTAACAATTATCAACTTTTTTCCAGAGTAACTGCTTTCCAAATTCGAAAAACAAACCGCCCTAAAGTCGTTATAGTATAATTGTATTTACTTATTTGCTTAGGGCGTATTTCAAATTGATGATATTACTTTTTTTTCGGCAAAGAATCGTTCATTTAATTATTATGAATATTGAATATAATTTGTGGTATGAGGTAATATTTATAAAGACTTTGACCATTTCTTCCATTTCCTACTTGAAAACATTCATTCAAGGACATGAGGTTGTAGGCACTTACTAGTGTGGTTACTAATGTCAAGATCCCTTTTTATCTGTTTCGGTCTTTAATGATTTTTCTTGGGGGTACCCTTAATTATATCTAGTCTTCAATCTCAGACCGTGGATCGAAATTTAATCGTTTTGGAAATCATGGGCATAGTTTTTTTATAGTCTCACTACATGTATACCTTTTTTCTATCTAATTCTAGGTATGAACCGATTTTCTATCAATCCCTAATTTACGAGTTGTACTTCTCAAACACAAAAAATTACGCTGTATTTTGTTTTCTGCTTGTTTACTTCTTTTTTAATAATCAGTGTTCTGAACTTTGATTGATTAAATTACCCCCAATTACATTAAGTTTAAATAATTACCAACAATCATTATTGATTAATAACTTCATAGTAGGTAAGAATGTGCTAATTACTAACTGAATTTGGGCTCTTTCTACTGTTTTTTTAGAGGAAATGTTGCGAGATACAATAAAATTATTGACGTGTGAATTAAGTTGAAACACATTAACCTTTATGAATGTCATTGTGTCGATGCTCAAAATAATTAAGAAAACACGTATGACGTCATCAATATAATATCTATAAAATCGGTCCATACACATCATAATTTGTACACCAAAATTATTACAGTTTCAGACGGGTCTAGGATTATTTCCAGACCAAAATTCTGCACGGGTATGAATTTATTTAATATTATTCCTTTTGGTCAAAATTTGAATTTTCCCGCATTTTTCTTTTCCTTCTTCTCCCTTCTCCATTTTATTTCCCTCAAACCGTTTTTTCGCCCCAGTTTATTATTGTCATTATTGTTATTATGTAGAAAAAGAGAAAAACAATTACATACAATTTTTTCTGTGATTAATAGCGCCAAGGGGGGCTTTATTCGTTGGTTGCTTTTATGGCTGGGGGAAGGTTAATTGTTTTTTTTTAAAGAATAATAAACACAATTTTTTCTACCCTCTCCTTAATAGTTAAAATATACAGAAATAGTACGAGGCACACATAAGAAAGAAATGATATATGGTGTGCCCCTGATTAGAAAAACAACAGAGTATTTAATAAAAGAGTTATTTTTTTAACATCCTCCATATATACGTAATTATATTAACATTATTGTTTTAACAAGTTTCTAATATATTTACGAGCATAGACATATATATTATACTAGTATTTATTGGTACCCCGATACTAAACAGGGTGGTCCGCAGGATAATTTTTAATTTATATTTTTTGGAAGGGGTTTGGTTGGAAAATCACAAAAAAATTATTATTTCTTATTAAATATATTGTTATTCACAGAAAAAAAAAAAAAAAAATGGGAAACATTTCAAATATTAAAGTTTTTGGAAAAAAATTTTAAAAAATCCATAGCTATATATATAAACTAATTTTTTATGCAATTTGAAAATTATTTTTTTGGGAAAGAAATTTAAAAAATTATTTTTTTGGAATAATTTTTTTCTAGTATTAGCTAAAAATTCCTTTTTTTTTGGGGGAAGGCTTAATTTTGAAATTTTTTTGAAAAACAATCCAAAAAAAACAACTTCAAAATTTAATTAAAAAAAAATTAAATTTTAAATAATACATATTTTGAAGAAAAATTTCAAAACTTCATAGCTGTTTAAAAAAATTAAATTCTTAAAAAAAAATATTACATAATTTGGAAAATAAAAGTCAAAAATTAAATTATAATATTAAATTCTCAAAGAAAAAAATTGAAACATGAAAGTTTTTGGAAAAAAATTTCAAAATCTATAATCATGCACAGAAAGATAATTTATTTATATAAGTTTTTTTGTTTTTTTTTGGTTCAAAAAGGTGTTTAGGAATTATGCTTCTAGTTTTAAGTTTAATTAATAATAAAGATTTAAAACGAGCTAATTTTATATGTTATGATTAAGAAGCTATTATTCCAAACCAAATTCTACCAAATCAAATTTATAAAACCCCATTCAAGCATTCGTTCCAGTTTAGAGTTCAACTCCTTCGCAAAAAGTAGCAGTAAAATGGACCATATGTAGTCTTGCTTCAAAGATGTAAAGTTAGGGAATATTTTAACTTCTCAAAATTTGATTTTTTAACATTTTAGTAACTCGATTGAAATCCCTTAAAAATTATATATTTACGACTCAACATTTCAAATTATTCGATAAATACACAATACCTTTTTAATTAAATTATGTCAAATAATCTGATATATCTGTCTAGCAATTTGCTGATAAATATATGTTAGTGATGCAGAGGTAAGTACTTTTGACGAACCACCCCACATAACATAGTAAAAATTAAACCACCTGACCCTCTGTCAAATATATAATATTTGTTTAGATTTGGACAGTTTTTTTATTTGAAAAATATATACATAATATTCGCCATACTTTAACAATCCGGTGATTGCACAACAAACATATTGAATTGAATATTGGCTTGAATTGGCAACTGTTAATTTTAGAGAACATTTTACGAGGTACTATTTTTTCTTTTTGGGTGGAAACGCTTACCGTGCAAGTGATTTCAATTTTAAGAGTAAATCCTGCAAAAATTAGTGGAACGGGATGTTAAAATCTCTTTTTTAGCGTTTCTTTCATTGAATGTGTATTAACCGTCAGAAAAGTTTGCATTTTGTTGACAAGCCTGGTTATATCTGCTTGCAGCAAATCTAATAAAACGTTTTTTTACAGCTAAGCTGCTGTGCTCTTAAATAGTCTTCAAATTGTCAGAGTTACCATTCACATTTACAGATGCAAAGTAAGGGCCTCTCCTAAGTTTTTGGTTTGGATAAGGGTCTATACATCAAACAGTCTCCTATTGCTCCTCCCAAAAATTACAAGTCTGCTCTAGATGTGGGCTGCAATATCGGTATCAAAAAGAAGGAGGGGATGAAAAAAAACAAAAAAATAAACAACAACACATTTTTTCCCGTTTTCTTGCTAAATCACTAAATCAGGATCAAATTGATGAATCCGTACACTATAACTCCAATATTTTTATTCAAATAAATAGGTCTAACACAATTCAGTCTTTTCGATCAAGTAAAACAATAACCAACAAGGGTTAAAGCAAACTTAATGAGCACATGTTTTTAAATGATTATATCTCCAAAATGACTAGGTAGATTCCAAAGGCGAATATGTATTTTGTCACTTAAAAGCTACTAATAAATATTTAATTTTTTTTTAAATATTATATCCTTAGGAGATGAATCTGTTGGCAAATGAAATAAATCCATTGGGACAAAAAAAAGAAAAAAAAAGAAGGCTATCAGAGATACGGGTAAATATTGGATCGGACAATATTTCAGACCATGCTTTGTATGCACTGAATTTTTAAGAATACCTCTTATCGAATCGGAAATAAGGAAGTTTTAACTTTAAGTAGCTATATGGAGTACTAGAGTACACCAAAAATATTAGAGAGTATTCTTACCCATATCAAACCTCAATGAAAATCAATGAAGATTTTTTGTTTGCTTAAGTTGGTTTCAGTGCACACACTCAAGAGAACATACACTCTACCGAGTGGTCCATTAAAATCTGAACATTTTTAATTTTAGTAGTTTAATAAAACACATTAAAGCTTTCTTAATCATTAATGCATTCCAGGCGGCGACGGAGGGCTTGGCACCCGCTGCGGATGTAGTCCTCCGTTATGACGTACCATTCAAGGTTGACAGTGGCTTTGAGGGCCTCGGTATTTGGATAAAGGACATGGCATACCTTCCCCTTGATATGCACACAATAGGTTTATTCAAGAGGGTTGTCATGAGGGCTGTAAGGGGGCCAAAAGTGTAAAAAAAGAGTTCAAAAGACTAATTCAAAAGAGTTTGCAACAAAGGGGATGGGTTTCTTGATTTGTTGGTGTCAAAAGTGGCCTCCCTATCCTCGCAAGGCTCTTTCCACCTACTCTTTTGATAGCTCTCTCTGGGCAGTCTGGTGAAATCCTGAGATCTCTTGCATGGGCCCCCACGGATTTAAGGGGATTGCCCTGTTTTCTTTCACCTCTTTAGGTTCCGTTAGGCCTTTTTGACAGAGATTTTCTTCCTCTCCCACGTTTCAGACATGCTGACGGTGGTCTTGGAGACACCTAACTGCTTGGAGTGCGCGGATGGAAATTCTTCAATCACGTTCAAGTGAATTTTCCTTGACTTGTACGTAAGCTAAAGAGCTCAGATTTTTTTTGTAATTAATTGTTTATGTTTTAATATATCAAAATATGAATTAATTTCAATATCTCAAACTTCATAAATCATTGAATTAGTTGGTAATCAGATCTTCATGGACCACCCGGTATGAAGATGAAGCTTAAATGCTTTCATGTTAGGAAATGCAAAAAACGAAACTGGATCGTAATTTATTCACTTTTTATTTTTTATTACATGGGTTGCATCTTTTTTTATTTTCATGAAGTAGTTTTTTTCAATTACTTTTTCCTATTTTTTATTTTGCATAAGCCCCCCAAATTACTTCCCCCCCCCCTCTGTCTGGGTTGAGGATTATTTGAATGGTGGAAATGTTAATCTATAAAATTATTTATTATACCACATCCGTTTGCTGATATTTTGTTTATTCTTCATCTTGACAACAACATGAGAAATTGCAATATGTTTTGTGTTTTTTTTTTTGCATGCATGTTTGGGGTTTTAGTCGTCGATCAGTTCCTTCTTTCTAAGAAAGGAGTGAAATTTACATGACATACATACTAGTGTTGATACTCGGTCCAAGATCATTTCGGTCTTAAATTATTAGTTTTAGACGGATTCCAGCCTATATTTTGGTCAAAAGAGTAATCTCAGACCATACTTTAATCGATTTCAAATCGTGGACAGATTTTCTATCTTATTCTACTTTATGAGTTGTAAAAATATGATGTATGTCGCACTTTAACTGCATATGACGTTAATTTTAAACACACATGACATCATCAATAATTCACCGATTGACCAAATTTTGAATAAGAACATTTTTTTGTAAAACCGATCTTAGCCCAATATTTATGTGGGAAGGATCTAGACCAGAGGTGTCCAAACTTTAAATATAATGGGCTGCATTGCCACTGGAAATATTTTGATGGGCCACATAACCTATTCAATTAAATGTAATGAAATATAGCTTCATAAAACAAAACTATTAAGTACATATTTATTTAAAATTTAGGACAAATCTAATATTTAAAGGCCAACCTGAATTTTAAAAAAATGTCAATATTTTTTTTTGGGGGTTTTTTTTTTTTGAAAAATTAAAATTTTTCCTCCACTTTTTTTTGTTAACAAAACACAGAGAATACTTTTTTTCTTTATTTTCTCATATTTATTTTCCTCAAATTATTCCTTTATTTGGGGATCATTATTTATTATGCAGGTTCTACGCGTTTTGAAGATATTTTGAATAATTTTGCTAAAAAATACTAATTGAAATAAAAATGGGTAGTGTGCCCCACTTGAACATGAAGTGGACCACAATACGGGTTGGACATCCCTGATCTAAACAGATATTATTTAAAGGGCTCTATTAGTTCAGTCAACTCAAAACCATAACGACCTCAAATAGATCTATGATTTTCAGACCGAAATCCAACACTAATAAAAATATATAATACATATAATTGTGTGTACAAAATCTAATCCAGAAGAAAGTTTGAGTCATGATACCATCAAGAATAGTGATTGACAAGCATATGACGGAAACATGCTTCAAAAAATCAGACATTTCATTTTTTTTTTGTTTTTATCTTTTTTGACTTTTTTTGTACCTTTTCCTCTTGTCTCTTTAATGAAGGAATTTAAATAAATATATTAATAAAAATAAAAATATTGGCCTTTACAGGTACTAGAATGTCCCGTTTAAAAGGGATATTTTAGGTCTACTATGGTCCTAAATGGTGAAAAGATTGAAGAAAACACTATTTGCAAAATTGTATACATTATTATTTTGGCATGGTGATACCTAGTGTTGTAAATTGCAAGCATTTTTTGCATGAAAAAAAAATGAAACCCTGACAATTTGAAGAACGTTTTAGAGGGGGAAGACTTTGTTGCCATGACGTTTAATTAAATTACCTGCAACAACCTTTGAGATGAAAATAGATACACACAAATCCCACAACCTATCCAACTAGGACATAGCAGGAATTACTCTGTTTTTTATCTTGAATTGATCAACGAGTCCAACAAGGAATTATACTAATAATCCTCAGAGTTACCGTCCATTATTCATGTGCACACACACTCATGTTTACACTTTATACTTAGATGTTCTCACCTCAAGAATGAAAAAATAATTATACAGTTTTAAGTGCCATCAACAAAAAAAATCGCAAAATAAAAATGCTTAGGATTTACAAACCAGGCGATGACACTTAAATGGTGAACAATGCACAATCTCGGTTACAAATTAGACTTCTACTTACATTAAATATGATACTTTTAGCGGTTTTTCTCCATTTGAAACGTTGTTTTACTTATGGCAATAAATGTAGAAAACAATTTGAATTGAACCCTTCTCAGACGTCTTATATTTTTGAAGATCATATGTACTATAGTATGTTTGATAGAATGAAAAATATAAATAAAAAAAATGATTGCACCGTGTATATACGAGGGTGGTCTGAAAAATTTCCAGCCTAACAAAGATACTGATTTTTTATTTTTTTTCTACATTGTCTCCTTGTTACTCCACAACCTTCTCCCAACAATGATCCCATCTCTTAGCCTGTTCATCTAGTAATCAGCATTTTTTTCTGCAAAATCACGAGACACTTTGTGTTTTTGCCTCAATTACTCCAAGTTAGATTGACTTGCACGCGTCAAATTTTAAGCGAACAAATCGCAATATGTCTGCTATTGTTTGAATATATTTAAAGGTTACACACTCAATAATATTTTCAAATGAGAGCTCGATACTCCGTTTTGTCAATTTTCACGAAAGCATTTACATTAACTCAACCCAAAAACGACTCTTACATAACAACTATTCCTCCAAAATGTCTGAAACTTTGATAAGTAACTATCAACAGATACTATATAGACGTGACTAGCTTTTATTTACGAGTACTAGCTTCTTTCTGTTAAGGTCGGAAATTTTTCAGACCCCTCTCCTATTATGTTAATATAACATATAAATAAAAGATTTAAACATGAAACTTGCAAGAAGCAGGAGATCCATTGTAATGACATTACCATGATGTGTATTATTTTATTTGGTCTTGTCCAGTCCGGTCTTAGGACTGTTGGTCATTTGGATGGGTCCTTAGAACTGTCCGTCATTGCCACCAGTCCTCAATTGTTGGTCTTTGTAATTTTTCCTACAAATATGAGATCTCTGAGATATGTATTAAGACCATTGCACATATCTTGCAAAAAAGATTCCTGTTTTTTCTTAGATAGTTTGTATAATTGATTCTATTATATAACGGAATAGCTAAAAATAGGACAAACACCCTCAATGGTGTCATGAGGGTCCAATAAGTGGGACTGGACGTTACCGCTGTCCTCGGTCTTAAATCAGTCCCAACACGACACTAACAAGGCACATGGTTCATGAATAAATTAGTGTGAATAATTTTTTTAAAGGAGACCTGTTGAGATATTATAAAAATAAATAAATAGAAAGGGTAGAAGGGAAATGAATTGATCATGAGGGCTTTTCTTTTCGTTTTCCTCAAAAATGCCCAAAGCGATCACGGGAGGCGCAACAATTTGATTGTTTTTTCCCTTTCTTTGTCTTCCATGGGAACTGGTTGCCCATAGGATAAAGGCTAATCCAGATTGTGTTTTTTTGTTCATATCTCTCTATATATATTGTATGTATAGGAACAGAAGAACCACTAAATTAATAGTTGCGTATTAAGAAACATTTATGAGCGTTTTGTAATCCTTTTATTTCTTAATTATATCCATAGAGCCAGAGTCTGTGGATTATATACTACTACTATTATAAACCATTATTCCATGCGTGTGTATACATATATGCGTAGGGAGGACAAAACCACAAAAAGAAATGGCGAATACAAAGATACTAATAGCCATACTAGGAAGGAAGGATATGATATTATGACGGACTCTACATAGATTAGGGCGGCCCGCATCTTTACTTTTTTCGATCTTCGATTACAACAAGTGCGGAAAAGATGTAGTCTGCTAAGAAAATGACCAGTGAAAAATGTCGATGCTCCACGGTGCCATTTTTAGGTCAGACATCTTGGCCAAAGAATGGACAAAAGGGAAAAATGGTTTATTTAGTCCATTAAAATAAAGTATTATTCGTAATTTTGCATAAAATCATTTTGATTGGCTTTTTTCTAATCTATAAAAAATATTTATAATATTATTTTTTAAAGTGACCTTACGGAGCAGAGAGAGAGAGAGAATAACGTTGATAAACTTTGAACATTCATTTGGAGGTCTTGTCTATCTAAGAATAAAAAAAAAAAAGTTTGACACTTAGTGCTGGATCGTCCAAAAGAAACAACTAAAAAGACTGCAGTCCGGTCCAAATAAAGTTTCTTAGTCCAGGCCCGGTCCTTATCAGTCTTTTGTGGTAATGACAAAAGCTCAAATGACGTAGTTACTAACAGCGTCATCTCAACTGTTGACATTTCATCATTACCTCTTTCAAGGAGATAATATCCCTGGAGTGTAAAGTAGGAAGTGTATGGCTAGTAGGGCTGTGGACCCGCGGGTATACTATATTTTCTTAGGACTAGGACTCGTCTAAATTTATGGCTGGCCCGAGTCCTTTTTCTGTTTCATATTATTCATACAAGCTTATTGAGTCCCCATTCAGTCTCGTGCTGAATAGTTTGTTTGTATTTACGCAGCTGCGTTTTTTTGTAAATTCGAGAGTGATCATCAAGATTGATCGACAAACTACACTACATATACGATTACGTAAATCTATACAAGGTGATGACTTGCCAGATTTGGGACTACGACTTAAAATTTCCCTTAGACTCGGGACTTGATCTTGAATTTCATGTGGGATTCTGGACCATGTCTTGAAATTAAAGTCGGACTCGGACTCCCTTGAAATTTCAGGGATTCCACATCCCTGTGGGCTAGAACGTACTATTATACCTTCTAGCTATCATTCATTATTTTCTTCGTTTTTATATTCTTCAATCCTAGCTTGGAGTGAAGAAAATGAAAAGATAGCCAGAGGACTGAAGTCAAAGATATCCAAAACCTGGACGACCAATCGTGAGAGGCAAAACACTCAAATAACCGTATCATTAAAATTTCTTTACGTTATATAGGCCATACGCCCCATGGTAAAGCAAGACTTATCTAAAATGCAACACATTTTTGCAAAATGGCCAAAACTCTTGGCCTCTCCACAGTCCCGACTGTTTCACCTTGAATTTTTTCCAACATCTCATGGGAACCTTTGGGGAAGCCGATGCACAACAGAGAACCAACTGAAGGCCGCCATCATCCTAATTGAGCTGACCTAGAGTGGAGCTTTGAAATAAATAGTGTGCAAAGACCCGGTCATTAAGGCAAAAGGCGGCTATATTTATTAAGAATGTCATAAGGGGTACCTTAATTATAATTATGAATTAAATTATTTTTTAGACGGAGGAGCCTGTACTCCCTTTTTGCCTCATTTAGTGAGTTTAGAAAAACATTTATAAAAAATATTTCATGGGTTAAAAAAAGTATTTCAAAATGATTATATGCAAAACATAGGATAATGTTTTTTTAAAGTCTTTATTGGACAAATAAATTCATACATATATATATTTTCAAACTGATACTGAGATTCCTGACTTAAAGATGACAATGTGATGGAAAATTGAAAATTTATAGTCGTTATTTCCTTACCAAATGAGAACTTTTTCGCAGAAGCCGTAATCAAAAAATCAAAAAAGTTGAGACACAAACCCCCCTAACATACACACATACCTCCTACCTTCATAATGTTCATAAATAAATGTTAAAGAGAGGATATCCGTTCCGAGCTTTCCTTCTCCATTCCCGTCAACCATTCATACATAGATCTACATAATCTAACATAACTATGAAAAACCTCTGAAATAAAAAGAAATTTATGAGCAATAATAATTATTATTATCCTTATTATATATAAATTATTATCGCTATCATTACAAAGTTTTCCTCAATTCTCCGTCCCTAGCCTAGACTACGATCAATATAACTGTTCACTAAGCTCAAAATTGCCCTTCTACACATAAATGTATGTACGTAAAATCATGTAAAATCACTCTTATATCCCTTTGCCAAGATTTTTATTATATTTTGTATTCCATTATTTGAAAGTCATTTCGACTGTTATTTAAAACGGAATCATAATTTTTGTATTCAATGACTTTTTTTTTTTTTTTTTTTTTTAAATAAAAAGATCAAATCAATGTGCATTGTGCAATGTACACGAGAGATAGAGAGGGAGAAAAAGGACATGAAATTCATATGAGGAGTGTATTTCAATCACAAACAATACTCAGTCAATGTACATATACATTCGTGTTGTTACGATAACAATATTTGTGTACCGGTTCTGATATTTGCATTTGTATGGGTATTTCTATACTTTTCAGGGAGTCTTTCACTAAATGTAGGTTATCACATCCATTAGTAGTATCATGTGTGCTTTTTAGTGGGGATCCATAAATTTCTAATGTGGGCTGAATAAAGTACAAAAGTCGTGATTTTTTTTATAAAATCAAGAAAAGATAACTCAAAAGCAATTTGTGATATGTTTTAATACTGTTTCGCCAAATATTTTAAGCAATATGTCCTCCTTTACTAGCTATAACTGCCTCAACACGCCAGGAAACAGATTAGTAGCTCTGGACGATGAATGTTGTGTCCATGGCGTATCACGCTGTAATGAGAAGTCTTGTTTCTTCTTGTGTGTATGGGGATGTAATGGACATCTTGATATTAAAGATATTGCAAATGGAGATGCCAACGGTCTCTGCAGCCTTATCCACACTCACACTGGTGTGCGGAGGAGATCAAAAACGCCTTGCCTTTTTTCGTTGTTGCTCCGATATTTTACAATTAGAAACATTGCATAAAACAAAATTGCTTTGATTGGTTTCATCTGTCACTTGGTTGGTTATAAAAAATCTTTTTTTTTTTTTTTTAAATAACGGAGATAAAATTGTAATTTAATGTTACTGTAAAAACCCCAAAACGGGGCAGTTTAATCAACATAATATATAATTTCTCGTACTTCATTAGGTCTAAATTATTAAAATGACTGATTTCTGATAAAATGACAATGCAAAGAAACACACAATACTTGTTATTTTGGAAGACATTATCCTCCGAGACGCCCCAAACTGTAAAGTTCATGGGTACAGAAGGGCCACATGGAGGCATGTCAGAAGTCACCTATATTTTTGCTGCAGGATGGGGCTTTAGTAGACTTTTTGATGCAGTAAGGATAAGGATGAAGAGGCTAACGGTCTCAGTACTCTTCTCAGCACTGATACTAGAGGAGATTGCACGCATGTTGCCTTTTGTTGGTAGCATTTTTACACTTAAAGATAGAAACAAAACATGTGTATTTTTATTTCAGCTCTCGTATGCATAACCAAATTGTAAGCAAATACTACAGCCAGTTTTGGGCCCCACTCTCTACAATCAAGGTATAGATAATTTATTTCATTTTTAAAAATTGATTTTGTTCATATTATACATGTAGATATGAATAACATTTCTAATATAATATAATATGAATTGCTAGGGCGAATTTTTAAGGAACTATCTCCATTATATTTGATAATTTTAGTATCTTTTTGATGACATCTAGTGTAAGAGGGCCAAGTAAGCAGTTCTTGAGTTGAGAATTTTTTTTTAATTTTTACAAATATGTTTTTCCCAAAATGTCTAGATAAATTAGACGAAAACAAAATGTAAATATATTTTGCAATAACAAAGTTACATGCATCAATGTTCCATGCAGAGTAGTAAACAAGCCTATACTTGGACTTGGCTTGGCTTATGATGGGATTGTTAAAAAGCTTGGGACTTCAAAATATAGTTTTTTTTTAAATTAATTTTGAATAACGGTATTTAATAACTGATTGACCAGACGTCCCCGTTTTTTGAGATGTGTCCGCTGTTATAGATGCCCCCGTAAATGCCCCCACTTTCAGTGACATAACTAGGCATATTGATCAGCCTGGTAGGCTACAAATGACGTCAGGTATTAAACTATTCTTCTAAATAGTATTTAGGGATCCTAGCTAGCTTTGCTATAGGTATGTTGATACCGATGTAATCAAAGGGAGGAAATTACTAGTACCTAGTTGATCCACAACCTTTTTGAAAATGCAGATCGGTCAACGCTTGACAGTTTTACTGCCGACCGGAGGGAGGGGCAAATGAAATAATAATAAATGTGAATCCACTCTGTTTTGGTCTCTAAGTGGCAAATCAGTTTTGAAGGCTGCATTGCCTCATGTGAGAGCCGGTAGCCGCATATAATGCCGAGCGGGCCTGGTATGGGAGAATCACTTGTCGGGATTAATTCATACTTCAAATAGGAACCTGGATCTGCTGATGAGAACTTTCTTTTTCTTGGAAGTTGTAGGCTTTTCTCTCTACCTTCATTATCCCCTTTTCTTTTCGCAAAGAAACTTTCCAAAAATCCTTGTTTCTTACTCATTTTCCTAGCTGTGTTAAATTTTGGTCTACAAGTGAGGAGAATACGGTCATTTCAAAATTAAAGACTCCTTGACTAAGACTGGGACTATAATAGGGGGGGACTTATTACTTTTTTACAGTTTGATAGGAGAAGAAGAAAATATTGAGTGTGAATGCAAATAGCGCTAAATCAGTTCGGCACTGATTGATACACGGCCTGGGATCTTGGACCAATGACTTAGGGGTTCAAATAAGTGTTCTCAAAACGAAGAAGATCATTTGTGGCGCATCCAATCATCGCCTTTAATTATTCCTATACATCTTCATTAAAAGATATAATAAGTTACTTCGAGAAGCATTCGGCTCTTTGAACGTGTGTAACTTTTTCCATTATTTTGAAACAGAATCAGTTTCCCTTTCTACTTTCAAATAATTTAAATTATGTATTATTATTTGTTTGGACTTGGGTCTTACAATTTTGGAAGTGAATATTCATCCCAAAATAAAATTGTGGGTATGTTTGAGCTTAAAAATAAAGTCATTGACAATTTAAAACCCGACTTGTTTATGTCACCGGTTCTATGTATACAAAATCAGCATTTAGAACTGCTGAGCAATCCTTTATTGATATTGCTTTTACGAATGAACTAATCACCTTTATGTTCTAATTTACGTAATAATTACGTAAATAGCATACTACAATTTTTTTATTATATGTATATCAGTTCAAAAATTTATAATAGTTAATTAAAATTATAATATTCATACCTTGCACTCTAATGAAGAAAAAGATGACTTTTGAACTTCAAAATAACCCTTTATAGTAAATATTAAGTTTGCCAATCAACCCCGTCTTACCTGATTATGGAGGTGCTTACCTAATTTAATAATTTTTCCGTGAAGATTTCCAGATTCTTTCCCATCTTACATCATTAGTAAATATTCGTTTGATATTCGAGCTATAACTATAGAGTTTGAGTTTCTGAGCATTGAGCCTGAGTAAAGACATGAGCCAAATAAGAGTATTTTTTCATTCAATGGATCAAATCTAAGTTAGACAATTATGTCTGTTTTTCTGGGAACCTGAGACCCTTTCTGGAAGACTACCACCGCGTTTTTTTAACCGAGCGAGCCCCTCGACCTTTTATCCTCTAGGATGTCACTCCACCCACCCTCTGCCCGAACTTTTTAGCCCCATCCTCATTCTCATTATTATTGAGAAGTACATTTAGTAAACGATAATAAGGCCCAATTCATAAATGAATCTTATGACTTTTAAGAGCAGTTCTTTTGAGTTCAAATCAGAAAGTAATTATTCGACGTAAACATGACGAATACATTTTTTACGTAAAGGCGAAATGGTTCTACTCTGGCTCAGGTATAATATATGTATATATATAAAAGACTTGAATCCTTGAGTCTTGGAGGATCACTATTCTATTAGGTATATGTAAAGATACGTACCGGGCGTTTCTACTCATCAACGGCCAAGTTTTAGGGAACCAATCCAATCTTCACTGCCTTTTAACCACTTATTTATAAAAAATGAGATAATAATGATGTCAACTGAAGTCTAATACATCCCTAATCGTGATTAAGTTAAATTAATAATGACGTTTGTATGGTTGTTTAATGATTGAATATTCGATTGGATGATTGCTATTTAATTTTAATAAGCGGGTAAAATGATTGGAGATGACTCGGGGTGGAAAATACTAGGAGGTAAAAGGAAATGAAGGTAGTTGTCCATAGAGGGGGAGAAGCTCTAGAACCGTTAGACCACCCCAATAAGGCAGTGAGTAAGCTATAAATAAAATAATATTGGTTATTACAAAAAATAATTATTTGCATAATAGGAAATTATTTCAAGAAGTGGTATCCGTATGATTACAAGAAAGTAAAAATTGAATTAATTTAGTTTGTCATGTATAGTTATAAATATATCAGCTGCATTAAAACAACCAATTCTATTTTTCTTTCAGATATTATTGTACAATTAACAAAGCAGAAAAACTAGGCACTAGTAAGAATAAATCATTAATCGAGTTTTGATATCTGAGTTCGTAATTATTCGAGTGTTTGAAAAAAACACATCAGGGTATACCTACTGTCTACTTTTTTTCTTCATTAGAGTAAAACTTGAATCCAATAATAGAGTAGCATACTATTGTTATGTAAACAAATAGGATTAATTAGGAAATTTTAAACTTAAATAAGATATAATTTATTGGTTAACAATAGAATTCCAAAAATAATAGTACTCTAAATAGATGCTTGTCTGAGCTCTCTTAATCATTAATGTAGCCACCCTTAGTTGGAATTATGGCTTCCAGGGGGCGGAAGGCCTGGCTTCCGCCGCAGATGTAGTCATTTGTTATGGCGTTCCAGGGCTGGCTGCAAGAAACTTTGAGAGTCTTGGTGTTTGGATGACAGACAGTGCAGGGCTTCCACTCAACATGTACCCAAAAGATGACTTTTAGGAGCTAAAAGTGATAAAAAAAAGGGTTCCAAAGAACTCTAAGACTAATTCAAAATTCATAAAAAAGAGTCTTGCAACGGAGGAGATGAATTTCTTTCATTGCTGGTGTCAAAAGGGGCCTCACCACATTCACAAGCTCTTGCCACCTGATTTTTATTGCTTTTTGGGCAGTCTTGTTTAAAGCCCTGAGATCTATTGCATGACCTCTAATGGAGTTAAGTGCATTTACCTGGTGTATTTTCTTTAGCTCATCCGGGTCCAGTTTGGTCTTTTTGACAGAATCCTTCTTCTTCTCCAACGTTTGGGACTTGCTGACAGCGTAGAGAGGGATTCTGGAACGCCCAACTGCTTGGAGTCTACGAATGGAAATTTGTCGATCACGTTCAAGTGTCATTTTCTAGATTTGTGCGTAAGCTAGAGAACTCATCTTTGTTTTATTTTGTAACTAATTATTTAAGGGTTAACATATCGAAATATGAACTAATTTCAATATCTCATCCTTTATTAGTTAATTAATTAGTAATTGTTCTGATTTCAATGGACCACCTAGTACTGACATCACAATGTTAATTTTATTTCATCGCGCAGCCTTTCCTCCGAGTAGAAACAGGGAAAATGGCACAAAACCAGTTGAAAGCTAACCAATTCTTTCCAACTAAGGAATTGTTATAAGAGAAATGTTCACAGGTGAAAAGAATTCAGAATCAAATTCACCAATCAACGTTCAGAACATCAATAGCTGACAACAAGCTACACTGCAAGGCTATTAAAACATGGTTAGCAATAAGAAAATTGTAGGTCGAAAAGCAGATTTATCAATTAACTCTCTCTATTTATTTTTCTAGTGACGTCATTGGGCGCATTTGTTTGGGTAAATGTAATACATAAAAAGTAAGAAATATAGTAATTGAAATTGGTTTTTTTCCCCATTGATTCCTTATTTATTAATGCTATATTTAGGGCTTTCAATTATTATCTATAGTTATGTTCCTGTATTTGGGGTCTTAATGACGTTTTCCGTAATTGAGAATTATAAGACCTTGCTGACTAACTTTTTTATAATAACATTGCTACACTGTATGTTTGTGTGTTAGCGAGATGACGTTGTTATGCAACTTGGATCAATCTATTTTACAAATAAATTTTTAAACCACGTGCTCAATTTTTTCACATAATTTTAATAACCACGTGCTTTTGTTTGCTACCCTCTCCCCCTTTTTAACATATTTTCAAGTGGGTTTTTATTCCATTTTTTCACAAATTTCATTTATTAACGTTTTTTTAAGGAAATTAATATTTTATTTTATTTTTAAACTCACCTTCTTCCAGATAAGACCAAGTTTTCTTACAGATTTTTTTAAGAAGTTGTTTCATATTTCATTTAAACAAAAAGTTTTTTCTAGAAAACAAATTATTGCATAAAATTTTTGTTCCACGTTTCGTGCAACGTCATGTATGTCCTCTTGTCATGTTATTCAAGTCTATGGGGTTATAATTTGACCCCCTCCTTCTTCAACGAGAATAAACGGTGGTTTTAGGACCGATGTCCCTTATCCTCTGTAGCCACATGGCTTTGTGAATGCCTCCAATTTATTTGGATGAGCATGGAAACAACGTTATTTCTTTTATAGCTCTAAGGAAATCTTTTCTTTCAGTTCTTCCCAAATGATTTAATTACTTTATGATTCGCAATTTTTATTTTCATTTTATACACAGTGTATTTTATTATTTTATTGTTTATTTATTTTGATTATTTGCTTGACTCATTAATGAGCTATAATCTACCTCTTTCTCATTTCCTATTAAGTTATATAATTAAAAGCTCTTTTTTCTACCTTTTTTCTTATACTTCTAAATCTAAATTACCTCGGTTTTTAAGTATGAAGCTATATCCCCATGCATATATAATATGAATTATAAAGGTATGTATGCTTATTTTCTACTTTTCCTTGATAATCTCTGCTTTCACTCTAAAAATAGCATACTTTTAACTTTTAAACACTTATACCGGGTGGTAAATAAAAATTTATGCCCACATACTATTCAAAATTCTGAGGTTATTAGTGACAGTTTTAACAAATTCCGTTGATACATAGTAATTATGAAATATAAGCTGTCAGTTAACATTTATTATTGTTTTATTCAGTGTTCCCAAACCTTTTTTTTTTTAACGGCAGAAAGATCAACACTTGAATATTTTATTGCATACGGGGGGAAGGGGGTGGGAGTGAAATAAAAGTGTGAATTCACTTTGTAGACATATGGAAATTAATTAGCACATTGCTCCAACATTACAATGCCAATTTAGTCTTAAAAAATAACTATTTGATCAACACATTGCTCCAACAATATACAGATAGTATATCATCAAAAACTATCCGTAACACTGAAATCAATGGAAGCTCTGAGCTTGTTTATTTGCAACGAGATGGTCTGGAAATAAGGAAAGAGTATTGGTTATGTCCAAACAAATCCTTTGCCTTGTTTTGGTGTCAGAAAAACCCAAACACACTTTCCAAAGACGCCTGTTTCTTACTCATTTTGCTTGTTGGGTTTTACTTTGCCGCGCAAGTGATGAGAATACGGTCATTTCAAAGTAAAATACCGCTCGATTTAGACTGGGGCTATAATAAACTTCACTATTTACAGTTGGTAGGAGAAGAAATAAAATTTTAAGTATGAGTGCAAATAAGAAGAGAGCGTGAAGAACAGGAAGTAAGCATTATAGCTTGTTTCCCTTGAAATCCAATGTGTCAATTAAAAATTATCAACCCAAAAATAATTAACAATTAATTATCATTCGTAATTTGCATTTATACTTCATATTTTTAAGAGTATCTTAGCTTTCATGATGTTTCAATTAATGAGCTCTGAGATGCAGGAAATAAAAAAAAAGTATCACTCCGTATCAAGCAAGGACATTGACAGCCCTTACTTCGTTTATAATCATCGATCCTATTCATAGTCCAATAGGGACTTAGCCTTATAACTCCCCAATGATACTTTAGCGTTAATCTCCGTCATTCATGAACATATAGATCCGTGGTTACACCTTACACGGGTATATTCTCTCCACAAAGATTAGGGACAACAACTATAGAAAATAAAAATAAAACACTGTGTAGCTGGCCAACAATAACGACGAACAAATATCTACGCTAAAATGTGCTTAGGATTTACAACCATATACATATCCCCTTATATCCAAGCTGATGGAAGTTTGCAGTCAATGGGGGTAGCTGATGACCAGGCCTGGATTGAAATGGATCTGGACTACGCCTATTAATCCTACGTCTTTGTTTCGTATAAAGATTACTGTGATAATAACAGTGAATAGTGAAATAGCTGACAGGTTTAGGGACAGTATGGAAATAAATCATACATATATGTGTTAAGTTCAAATGGGCGTATTTTTCAAAAATTTAAAATCATCACTTATGCCACATTTTTTTTGCAGATTTACTTGAAAGTCGTCTGGAATGGAACAAATTGATCATTGTATTCTTGATGTAAGCCATCAGAGAGTCCTTCAGGGTATGAGATGTTCGATTTGTGTTAGGTTCAACGTAGCCCCATTCAAAATAATCTATCAGATTAAGATTCCAGACAGCTGGGGGGATGTTTCTTTCCCAATGAAGTCATATGAGTGCTCACTCAGCCACTTAAGCAACCTGTCTGAGGCATGACAAGGTGCTGAGTCAGTCCCAAAAATGATCTCTAGCAATTTGCTGGATCCAAGGTATTACAATTTCCATTTTGTTTATGGACAAAAATCAACGTCGTAGCACAGACATCAAACAGCTGCATTATAACCAAATGGTGAAGAAACAGGGAAGCACCGATTTTATCTTCACACCCGTTAATTGTCTGAGTTTTCTTAGTTTTCACCCAGTATATATTATATAATATACCTAAGTATACTCATTTTTGTAGGTCTATGTATTTCTCCTTCTTAAAAATATGTGTAATCCCTTGTCGTTGTAGGAGAAGAAGAATATTTAGGGAGTCAACAACATCTGTGCCCACAAATTTACATTCCCTAGAAGTACAAATTCTCTCTTTGAAATGTGTTAAAGAATTTGTCTCTCACAAATTAAATTTATTTTTTGTTTTTACTCTACTCTACGTTTTTAAGACAAGTATTTATTTTATTTTTCCACCCCCCCCCTCTCCCCACACTACCCCAACTTTACCTCACTTTATAATTGGGGAGTTAAAGGAATTAACTTTTTTTTTTCGTCTTAAAGAGTCTCCTTCTTCATCATTCGACTGATTATCCTCCATTTTTAATAATGCAAGTGTTTTTGTTTTGTTTGATTGGGTTGTGTGATGGTTCATACCTATACAGATAACCATCACCCAAGAAAAAAAATAAAATAATGAAGAAAAATAATAGTCTAATAATTTTTCTTCTATGTTATACATATAAGGACATTTTTTCTTATCTTCTACTAACAACACCACTCAAAAAATGAATAAATGAAATAATTATCTGTCAAATACAGACGACAGTCTCATTAATTTTTACAAAAACAAAAAAAAACCCAAAAAACTAATTATAAAAATAATAATTCTTTCCACCTTGATATCATTATGCATTTAAGTCAACCAGGTAACCATTCTTAGGAGATTATGAACATAATATGTGGTAAGTTAACATTAAAACATTCTTGAAGAAAAATCAAGAAATGGAAAAATACCCATTTTTTTTACTTCATTTTTACAGTCCAATATTTCATAGATGTATTTCGGTCAATGATAGGCTTATTATTGAAATTTGTGGGATGAATTGAGGCACAAAAGAATGTTAACTGTAACTTACAACCTTTATTCAATTTGAAATACTCAAATTTGCACCGATATTGAGCCATTCAAACAGAAGATCTATTAATTTTTGTATCTAAAAAAAAGTGAGGATGAATTTTGACTACTTTTCCCCAATGTATTTGCAAATTTGTGTCTATGGGGGGGGGGAGGTATATAACCTGTGACGTCATCAAGGGAGTATGTTATGTTTGGGGGTAGGGTAGGGTCGTTGGGCTTCTTTTTTTTCAGTTTTGGCCGAGCTTTGGGAATTTGGAAAACAACATATTTTTTTGTTAGTTTTTAGTCTTAAAATTTTTGAGCAGAGAGTAAATTCGAATGAATAGACATTTTCTATTGTGATGTCTATAAAAGTTCTACCACTGATCTCCTTCCCAGTAGGAGGAATGTATTTGCAAGTGGGATAGCCAAATCATATAGTAATGAAGTCCTTCGGGAAGTTTTTTGGGGGAAACATGGCCGTTTGGCAATTTTGACAATTTTGGCTGAACTTTTTTTTTAAATTACGATTTTCATAAAAATTCTGCAGAGGTAGGGGACAATGGCCCATTTGCCCCTATGGTTCCACTGCCATTGCTTTTTAAAGAATGAATAAGGATTGTTTGTTGATAGAAACTCATCATAAACCATCATAAATACCATCATAAAATGTAACACAGACTCTATTTTGGGTGAAATTGTTCCTACTTGTTTTTGTGAAGATGGGTTCTTACATAAAGGCAGAAATTAGATTGAGATACAAATGGCTGGTGTGCAATGTGCATATATAGTGTTCATTGCACAAACTGGAGATATTTGCAACATTCTATATTTTTGGGTCAGTTATCTGTTGTAGGCTTGACTTAGTCACACCAAAATTTAACACAATAAACCAAACTACAAATTATATCTGCCATTTTTTGGAGGTCAATGAGGCTTGTTAAGTGTTGCAATCATCCCAGTAGGCAGGGACGTTTGTAACAGTGAAAAAATATTGACTTTAAAATTTAAAAAGTTAGACTAAATAATATTTTTTGATGAATAAATAAGAAGTTGAATGATAACGTATTCACAATTTGAATTTCTTTACTAAAAAAGAGCCATACAAACAACATTATGTTAAAATTATCAATTTTTTCTCAAAAAGTCTACCTACCCCCCTCTAGAAGACGGTCCTGGTTTTTGAAATTCATTGCTCCCCCCTTCCATGTTCGCATTTGTTATACATTTCTTTAAGCCAGTCTCTTTATTAAGATCGTACAATATGCAATGCTTTTCGGTTGCATTTTTTACCTCGCCCACTTCTTTGAACTTGGCAACCGGAAGGGAAATTTCTTTTCCTAACTTTCTATCATTATTATTTAATACTAATAAAATTATATACAAAACTGTGAGTAGAGAATAAGTAGAGGTGACATTCTCTTCATATCTCAAACCACAATTTCAAGCATCATGTCCCCTGCAGTAAGTTTTGTTGTACGGATTGGAGGCACTTCATCAAAAGAAAATGTCATGAAGCAGTCAAATCTGCTGTTTCTGGACAGTCCAGATCATCTATCTGAATAAGATTTGGATCGTTGACCGAGGGTGTTTGGGCCAGTTGTTAAGCTTCTTGTTTTGCTTGAACCTCTTGGTATTCATGACATAGTAAGTCGCTGACGACGACAACAGGGGTATATCATCTTCCCAAGATCTTTCACAGCCGTTATGATTGTTGTGTGCCGACGCCCCACATCCATTGACTGTGATCTCTATGATCACGTCAGGTCCGCTGATTCTTTTTTATTACCTGATAATAAAATGTCGACTGTTAATATCCTAGGGTGGCCATTGTGTACAGTTGTACATAATAAAGTGACAGTTAGGGTTAAAAAAACTATGAAGGTATGAGGGTAAGGCTGAGGATTGGTTATAATTGTAAGTCCTTGTTGAACTCAGAGTAGAATGTAGGATCGACGATTGTCAAATTCTTGCATATATCATTGTGTATTTCCTTCCTCCCCACTTCATAGCTGCTTGTAGCTGATCTAATGAAACTTCATGGCGACTCAGCTGCTCTCTTCACAAATATCCTCGAAATTGTCAGGGTTAGCATGTAAATTTTCGGTTTTTTTTAAACAGAGAAAACCTAACTCAATTGGGAGAAAAAGGGAGGGGGGAGGTATTTGTTCATAAAAGGGTTCGAAACCGACGCAAGACCAAAACTGAAAAAAGTCGTTTTCGAGGTCAAGACAAATCTCCGTAACTACATCACTGATATGAATTTTGTACAAACTTGTGCAAATATGTAATTTCAACCTGAAAAAATAATTTACTGTTGTTAATTGTTCTATGAGGGTGAACAACTCCCAAATTACTGTGAAAAACACGTGCTAAACTACTTACCTAGGTTTTGATGTTTATAAAAAAGGAGGAGAGGGTTGAGAGCTTTAAAGGCAGGTTTATACTCTACATACTTACAATGTAATATATAAGTCACAACAACATAAACATATGTGGTGCGTCAAAGAAAAAACAATCTTGAACCCAAATCAGAAAAATAGAAATTCCTAATATATTTTTTAACCTTATATGTTTATAAAGTCGTTCAGCTCAATACATCATAGATATGTTATAGTCAATTATAGGCTTTATATACAAATTTATATGATGATGAGTTGAGGCACCTGTATTAATAACTTAGTTAACTGTAACAGGTTAGCTGAAAAGTTGCTAAGGTAATAAAGTATTTTGCAAAATTCGATTGATTTATGCAATGTAGTTGCCATTGAGGGCGATACATACGATTATAATGGTCATGCAATTTTTCGATGGCATTTTTATAGTACAATTTCTCTTTAGTCTCAAAATAGGCCTCAGTTTTGGTCATTAAATCTGATTTTTTTTAATTGGAACATCCTTTTGATGTCTGCAAACAGCAAAAAATTCACTTGGGACAGTATTTGGAGAAAATGGCACAGGGAAAATCAATTTGTATCCTAAACCATGCAATTTTGCCATATTTTCACTGATTTGGGACATCGGTATTGTTTTGATGAAACAACAGTTGTTCCTTTTTTAAAATTGGCCTGCTTTTTTGTAATTTCATCCTTAAATGCTCTTACATTACTATGCAATAATTGCCGTTAATGGTTTGGCTTTTTTATGTAACCAATGAATATTATACTAAGCGTATCTCAGAATACGGATATGATAAACTTGACACCTAACTGTTGTGTCTTTCCACGCTTTATATTCGGCTCATCGCGTGCAGCCCACGCTGCTGATCGTCCATTGGACTCTGGAGTGTAGAGATGGAGCCACATTCCATCTAAAAAATTTGTATTTATTACGGTTTAGTTTTGTTAAAAGTTGTTTTGATCGATTGTAAGCTTGCACAGCATCTACTTTGCACACAGCTTTCGTACTTTTACGAATATTTTATAAGATTTAATTTGGCTCCGATATTATGGTCTTTTCAAAAGAAGGCTATCACTTTCTAATGGTCATGAGCAAAATAAAAAAGTTTAAAGGCGAAACATAAATATATTAAAATAGGTAATCCTATTAATCGAAAGTATATAGAGAGTACACTGTATAGTGTATATAGTGCACCCTGATGTGTATCCTATAAATATTTTTGCTATAAGAAATAATAATAAGTCATATTAATAAAATATTGCAGGCGTGTGCATGTATAAAAATAACACTTTTTCTGGTTGTTTCTGTTAGTGGTCTCTTATGTATATCATAATTCATGTGCACATATGTTAAAATTTAAATAAAATATATAAGCTGCTGTGTTGAAATGCTTTTTTTTTGTTTTGTTTGTAAGCGTTCGAGAGACTCATCAGTCATCCCAATATATTACTTTGAGAAGTTATGTTTGAGTGTGCTCATGAAAAACGTTGAGTAACATAAACTATTAAAGCAAAGTTTGTCTTTTAGCTATTGTCTAATTACTCTGGGCAATGCCGGGTACTACCGCTATTATTAAATAATATTATAATTAAGGGAACTGTATAACTTTGCCGTGTATTTCTTTTTCTTACAGCAGCTTGCAGTTAATCCAATAAAACGACATGACAGCTAAGCTTCCATTCTCCCAAACATTGTTCAAACAATCAAGGTTACCATGATCTTTTTGGTTTCTTTTATTTTTACATGCAGGCTGGTCATACTTGATACAACTCTAATGATTCTGTACTTTTGAAAGTTCTTTGTGATTAAGGCTATATGGCTATAAATAACTACCGGGTATAAAAATCCCCGATTCTACCCGAGCACAAAGTTAAATTACATATGTCTACATGGTTCCAAAAAAAATATGACAAAACTATCCTTAATGTCCAAAAAAAAAAAAATATATATATAAAGTTTGTTAGCACAATTACATAGTTTCAAAGTTTGTATCTCTAAGTATATACATACGTATGCTATACATTAGTAACACACAATAATAACATGCCACTTATATATGCATGTTGTTTCTAAATACTTTTATAAATATCTCTAAAGAACATGACCAACTCAAAACTTTCTATGCTTCATTAACATATAAAGAGTGAATGCGTGCTGTACACTCTACTGTAGGGTGAAATATCTTCCATCTGTGACATTTTTGTATTTATTTCTAAATACATATATATGTTGTGAATGTGTTTAAAACAAAAAAAAAAGTTGTGCATACATTAAAGGCCCTTTTGGGTTACTATACACTATGATGTACTGGACAGAAAGGAGAAATAAAAGGAAATAATACAAATGGACAGACAAATTTTGATTAAACATCCAGGACCGTCCTTAAAACGTGAATAACTTTTATAATTTGTGTTGAAAATACAATAGCCTCTTTTTTATATAAAACATTTCATTCCCCCCTTATTTCTTATACATTCCTATAATTGGTCAAACGGAGTTGCACTGATTCAGCATAAGTGAAGATTATAATATTATTGGCTCCTTTAGGGGCCTAGGAATGGTCTTTTAAGTTCATAAACATAAGATATATTTTCTTATCTGCGAGTGAGTGATTATTTAACCTACACATTATCAGAATTGTATAAAATATGACCTGAACGCCTGTAATATTTCTTCTTGTTGGTAATCTGCAAAGTGTTTTCATATCTATCAAAGGTGTTATCATTATATTTGATTCTTGAAGAGAGGATATCTAATTATTATTTAATCATTAGTTGTAGATGTGCTCATGAGCAACAATAAAAGAATATGAAATTTGAAGTTTGGGCTTTTTATTTAATTGCTACATGAAAATAATTTTTAATTGCCAAATCTGTCATCATTATTGATTAAGTGCTTATAAGAACATTTAATTCCTCTCTCCAGATTCTAACCTTAGCATAGGAATCTATAAACATGGAATGCACACTTTTTTTATTTGACCAACAAAAGTAGGGGTTCTTGAACTTTTTTGTCCAATTCCCCACTTTTTAGTGAATCAATTTCCAACCACAGCATCTGCCATAGACGAATTCGATTTTAACCCATGCAGTGTATAGTACGTAAATATACGCTTTACCTTTTTATTCCATTTGATGGGCCTCTTTTTTTATTTGTATATATTATACTTTTCTTACCACAGTTATCACATGGAAATAAAACACAAATGAAAAGATTTGTTTTAGTTTTTCCCTATTTATTTGGCGCAAAAAAATTATGTCATTGATATTTTTGCATTTGTTTTGTCTTGACGAGTGCCTCAATGTTCTGTTCCACTTTTGAAATAGGGTAGTTCAAATCAGATTCATGGTCAATCAGGCGGTATTTGAGTTTAATCTCAACCATGCTAGAAAACAGCAGCTTGCATAGGTACGTAGAGGGAAATATAACCGGTAGTGTGAGGGCCACCATAGCAACACGTGGATACGAACCATGCATAGTGGTCCAGAATGCCTTCATGCTTTTCTCTGGAAAACAGCCTTTGATGTGGCGTCATGGACCAGGTCAAGAAACTGGTCTTCGATATCTTCTTCTTCTTTCGGGAAGTTGTCAAATAAAAAGATGAAGGGATGCCAAATCCAGAGGGGTGGGATCGCTATCTACTGCCGTAATGAAACAAGAGCTTTTAATCTCCAGGAACTGTGTATGATTCAAGTTCAAAATTTGAAATGCATGTGTGTATACAGATCCCCCGACTCCAATAACAAAAGTGACCTTGCACTCTCTTCTTTCATAAAGGAAATTAATAACTCAACCATAATGTGCAGGGACTTCAATATTCCTGCAGTTGACTGGAATATTCTGACACCTTATTCCAACTCAGAAAATCTACTTATCCAGGCTTTCCTTGACTCCTTTCTCCACTAATACATCACTGAATCTACACACATCAAAGGAAACATTTTAGATCTTGTCCTCTCTAATTCATCATGTAATATTAAGACCAAGGTGTCCCTCTCAGATCACTACCCCATTCTTATTGACGCTGATTACATCGTCAAGTTGAAAAAGCGATACGAGGCACCCTCCTACACTCTAGATTTTAAAAACGCCAATTACATAGCAATCCAAACAAGCTTCTTATCAATTGACTGGGTGCACTTTTCTCCGCCCTGAATATCTCCACGAACATGGTACCAGGTGTCGAGGGTATGTGGTCTATCTTTTGTAATATACTTCCCTCCCTTGTTGATAAGTACGTTTCTAATAAAAAATCTCATAATAATAAAGGCTCTCCATGGACTAATCGGAGCATCATCTTATTAGCAAAGAAGAAAGATAAGCCTGGTGTCAATACAAAAAAATTTCATGTCCTCAAAACTTAGAAAAGTATAAAGCTCTCCAAAATGCTGTTAAACTTCTGGGTTCTTGGAGCAGACGAAAATTTGAATATAAATGAATAGCTAACTTTTATGAAATAACCTCATGCCTGTTTTCTCGTATATGAAACCTAAATCTGGGCAGCTCAGTATGATTTTTAACGAATTTGAACTGGATGACAGTACTCGAATGACCGACTACCATAGCATTGCAAATCTTTTCAATGACTTCTTTCACTCAGTTTACTCAACAGATTCTGAGACTCCTTACATTGATCAACCACTTCCAGATAACCGTCCTCGTTTATCCAAGATTTTCTTTGTAGAATCAGTTCTCCTAAAAGCTATTTCCTCCCTCAATAGTTCTTTCTCGTCGGGTCCTGATGGTATTTGTGCTTTCTTCTTGAAGAAGCTTAATAACTTTATTTACTTTCCTCTTACAAAATGATATTCAACAAGTCGATACAGGAGGGAGTGGTGCCGTTTGACTGGAAATGCACCAATATTATCCCAAAAAAGAACCCATAAGGATGTTCGTAATTACCGACCAATTTCCATCAAAAGCCAGATCTCTCGATTAATGGAGAAGCTAAGTTCTGAAAGTGAGAAACGCAATTGGATATCTCCCAGACAACATGGATTCCGAAGTGGAAGGTATTGTGTTACAAACCTTTTATCGTTCTGGGATAATGTCGCTCAAAGTAGGGAATCCTCACTAGATACATATGTCTTATAATTTGACATCAGCAAGGTGTTGGACAAGGTGCTGCATGGTGGCTCGAACACAAACTATATTGCATTGGGATTGGGGGTGAACTATTACAGTGGATTTCATCTTGGCTCAGAAATCAAGAACAGCGAGTTCTGATAAACGGCATTGGATCAGCTTCAATAGGTATATCCCAGCGACGTTTCCTAGGACCTACCCTCTTCTCTGTCTATGTTAATGACCTGTGTGAAAATCTCAGATCCAAAATATATATGTATGCTGACAACACAAAGCTTGTTTGTCACTCAGAAGAGGAGGCCAAACATGACCTCAGATAATTTCTGAGGTGGAGTGACCGTTTGAAAGTTCCTGTAAATTTTGAAAAGAGTTCCTTTATGATTTTTCGGGGAGGTACTATTGATCTTGGAGAGATGAGGAATGTGGGTGTCTTTAAAGATTAAGAAGTACTGACATCTTTTAATATGAAATTCAGCACTCAAATTTATATTATTGTTAGAAAAGCAAACAGAGCGCTTGGGTTTATTAAAAGGAGTTTTAAAACCATAAATATGAAGCTGATGAAGAAGCATTCTGAAGCATATATTATGCCTGTTTTAAACTACGCTTCTCAGTTGTGGAATCCAATGTATAGAAAAGAAATCAGAGCTCTTGAAAATGTACAGAAACGCTTTATTAGGATGGTATGCGGCGATACATCCTATGAGGTTGATTTACATCTAGTCGGACTGTTGACACTTGAAAAGACGAGGAAACCTCAGGATGTGGTTTTGATGTTTAAAGTTATTAATGGACTGACTCATTGTAATATCTAGCCCAAAGTATGTAGTAAGGTGTACAACACCAGGTCGTCTTCCGATTTTTACTTAGTTCTGCCATCGGCAAATACTAATTACCTCCAACATAGCTTTTTTTAATCGAACTATACTGATGTGGAACAGCCTACCCAAAAGAGGTGAGAACAACGTCTTCACTTTGCAGTTTTAAGGGACTTTTAAAAAATAATCCACATCTACATCAATTCCATTACTTTATTTCATTTTACCATATTATTTCTTTAGATTTTATCGTATTATTTTATTATATTTTATCATGTGTCGATAATATTGGGCTTTTTTTAGCCACTAGTCGAAATCAACTAAATAAATACATAAAATAAAATGTCTTGTGCACTCCATCATTGGCCTTTCTCTTTTGAAGTCAAGAAAATAGAACTGAAACTTCGTCAAGCAGCCTGTTGTGGTTGATGATGGCTTCGTTCTTGAGAAGGTTACAGACCCCACCAGCAGTCTTGCTGATTCGCGCTGGAAAAACAGTTGCACTGCGGCCATTCCCTAACTTGCCTCGCTTTTCCCCATTCATTTACAAATCTTAACCCCTAAAACATACAATATAATGACAACACAAATGCACAAGATAAAGTGATCATAAGAATATATATACTTATGAGTAATTAAATACTTAATTATGGGAGCTCTGTTTCCTACCTGTTACACCAAGTTGACAAATCTGAAAAAAGTCGGAATTAATTTAAAATAGTTATGTAATGCATTTTTTTAAGAATTATTATATTTTTTTATAAATTATTATTCTGATGACATAAAATAAATAAATCATCAAAAAAAAAAAAAAAAAATACACATGAATTTCTTAAGACATTCATTAAACGACTGATTTAATTCAATCCTTGCATGCAGTTCAATACTATTCTACTCTACAAAAGTTACATTAGTTCGTCAAAAAGATAAGGGAAAAAAAGAGTTCATGTTCCATGTATGGAGTATTCCTTACCCTCGATAAGGATCGTATGTAGTGTCTCAGAAAAATATCTGCATTTCATAAAAAAATTGCCCGACAATTTGTACCTAGTGGTGAATTAAAATCTGAGCTCATTGAATTTTAAACTTCAAAAAGATTTAATTTATGAAGTAACTATCGAATTTAAACAAAATTAATACTATAAATAGATGTGTGTCAGAGCTCTCTTAATCATTAATACAGCCACCCTTATCTGAAATGATGGATTCCAGGCTGCAGCGGAAGGCCTGGCACTCTCTGCAGATGTACTCATATGTCATAGCGCCCCAGTGCTGGCTGAAAGTGACATTGAAGGCTTCGGTGCTTAGTTGCCAGATGCTGCAGTCCTTCCCCTCAATATACACCCAGAAGGTGTAGTCGAGGGTTTGGCATCAGGACTGTAGAGGGGCCAAAATTGTCTAAAAAATAGTTCAAAAGATTTAAAAATCTCATTCTAAAGTATTACAACGGAAGAGATGGGGTCTCTTCCGTTGCTGGTATAAAAAAAGGCCTTTCCACCCACTTTTTTTCATAGCCCTCTTTACATTCTTGAGTGAATCGCTGAGATCTCTTGCATGGGCCTGGGCTGGTTCTTTTAACTCCTCTGTCTCTAGTTTGGCCTTTATGACAGAGCTCTTCTTCCTCTCCAACGCTTTGGACTTGGTGACAAAGTAGACAGTGGTCCTTGAAACGCTCAACTGCTTGGAGTCTACGATTGGAAATTCGTCCATCACGTTCAAGTGTCATTTTCTGGACTTGTACGTAAGCTAGAGAGGTTAAGTTTAGTATTGCATTAGTATATCGAAATATGAATGAATTTCAATCACTTACCCTTCATTAATTATTGAATTAGTAAGTGTTCAAATTTCAATGGACCACCCTGTATAAAGGGGACATGTCCAGGCAAAAGAGTAACAAATACTTATCTGTCTATATATAATATTCATTCATTTAAAAACTCCTTGTAAAAAGGAGTAGCTTCGTCACTAGGAGCCATTTGAAACGCTTGCCTCTAAGGCTATAAACTTAAACCTAATTAATAAATACTTTTTATGAGATAATTATCTAAAGAACCTTTATCAAATGAGGTCAAACAGCGTTTCATTAAGGTTTTTAAATAATGAGGGTTGAGTTACTTACAACACAGAACAACTCTCATTAAAATTCTTGTTGATAAGGGCCACTCCTTTCACGTCTCAGAAAAAATAAATCGTATACTATGTTCAACCCCATGCAAAAATATAAAAATACTTCACTATAACCTCTGTCTCTTATAATAATAATATATGCAACCTTCATGACTTGAGCGGAAGAGATCAAGTTTCATTCAGATTCAATAGCAACGGAATCAAAAAAAGAAAAATAGAATTTTTCATTATTGGAAACCGTTTGTTCCTAGATAAGGATCTCTTTCATACTCTGGCCTGCCTGAATAAGTGAGGATAAAGCAACCGACTTCAATTGTCTTTCTAGGGCTCATATAATATGTTAGAATATATAATAATACTTCAACGAGATCTCTGATGAATTAAAGATAGCGATCTCTCACACTCTGTGGTTTCCTTCTCTATACTATGGATGTACAAACGAATAATGGCATATTTAAGTCAATTAGACCTTGTTATGAGCTTATATTGTAGCTTAGAAACAAGGCAGATCCTTTCCCATACCATGCTCATTGTAACTACTTAAATACAAAAATAAGTATCAAATTCCCATGATCTAATATTTCCACATAGCATCATTAATGATCCATCAACAGATTTGTTTAGGGAATATAGCTATTTTGGACCAGTCGTAAAGAATTTTGGCTAATAAAATTTGGGGCGAAAATGTGAAATTTATATTAATATAGCAAAGTTTAACTTGTTGAATGTTTGATAGAAAATAAGATATTTTTGATCTAAGAGATAACAATGTAGTTGTATTCATGAAATATCCCAGACGTTTCGCATACAGCATCGAGCCTGTATACAGGGTGCAATATATATAGTGCTCCCTGAGGTATGTCATATACATTTTTTTTTCGTGAGGGGACAATTGGCCGAAAACATTTTTGCTGAAAACATTTTTGCCAAAGAACAATTTACTGAAGAATATTTTGCCGATCAGACAATTAGCCGAATGACAATTTGCCAAACTGACATTTCGCTGGTAGATTATTTGGGACATTTGACCCAAGCATAACATAATTTAATAAATACTATATTGTACCACAACAAACCTCCTCCTGTTCCGAAACATCCTGGATCATAACAAAGTAAATATCTTAAGTCATTACTCTTCCCTGATCTGATGTTATGCTTATTCGTCCATCCCTGAGTCTTTTTAAATATAAATAATCCATCATGTCGAACAATAATTGATAACGGATATGTCGTGTTTGTTTATTCTTTAATTTATTGAAGTACTAGAATGGAAAAAAATTCAAACTACATGCTACTGTTTTGTGTTTATATATATGAAAATACTTAATTATAAAAAAAAGTATTTTCTGGAAAATAATACTAATTAGTTTACTTAAATAGCATATGATCATTAATAATCGGACAATTTATCATACAATCTTTTTTAATTAAATCCAAATATCAATCCAATATATCAATAGAGTATTTATTAAATAGTATGTTTCGGCAAAATGTCCCAAATAGTCCTTTGGCGAAATATCCAGACGGCAAATTGTCCTAGGACAAAAATGTCTTCTCCCAATTGTCCTGGAGGCATATTTTTGATGTAAGAAATAACAATTTAGTAGTATTCATGGAATATCGCATACATTTTGCATGAAAAATGGATCTTGTACGTACAAGGAGCAATATTTTTGTTATACAAAAATACTGAATGTGAAATGTAATGAAGTTTAGCAATGAGCTTGTGTATATAAAACACAGCCAGTGAGACTCAAAGAACAAAAGTACTCCCTGGCTTATCACATCATATTGAATTATTTTCTCAAACTCTTTAATTCTGGAGGAGAGAACATATACGAATTGAGTAGCTACATGTGAGTGTGCTCATGAAAGACGTAGAGTTACACTGATGATTTGTGTGGGAGTTATATATTTTATTATTAGAGCAAAATTTGTCTTTTAGCCGAATCCTCATTACTCGGGACAATGGCGGGTACTTCCGCTAGTAAATAAATATTTCTACATTTGATTAATTATAACTCATGAACAGAGCTTTTTTATCGTGACTATAGTCTAATTTCAAAATAAATGGGTAATTTCCCACCTTGTTTTGTTATATGAGTATAATTTCTTTCTTTCTATCAAATATAATATCAAAAATAATTTGAGAAGTTAATTATCATCTATTGACAAATTAATTTATAGTTTAAGCACAATTCCTGTCTTTTACATAAAATATTTCAAAGTAAAAAATAATACTTAATATACAAATCTCACAAAGGATCGATCACCCCTGATAAATTATAACAAACTCTAATTATGGTTTTGTGATGAGAGATCTATGTTGGAGAGTATAGTTTATTCAAAGAACTGCTTGTCCAAAGTTGTTCTCTTTGATCCCCAATACAAACAAAAACATAATTTGTACATTGTAACATAATCCTTTTTTCCAAAACAAGGGATGGTTACAAATTCATAGTTGTACAAATAACAGGGTTATTAGCATATTCCTTTTATGTGTGAGTCATCTCTCTTCACACATCTACCTAGGGATGGACGTTTAATTAAAGAAATAACAACAAAATAGGCATTATATAATAAGAAAGTAGTGTTCTTAGTATCAGAGCAACAACAGAAATTGGAGCACAGAGCCTTGAGCAAGCACTAAGTTAATTAAAAAACAACAAAGTCTCATAAAATGTCTCACCCCTGGGAAGAAAGACTAAGAACATAAACAGAAGAAAAATCCCTTTAATTTAGATTCAATCTCAGTTCCTCATAAATTCTTCTCCTTCTCCATCTTAGACAAACCCTCCTCATCTTAGATAAAATATGTAATATATTGAGAATAAATTGAAAAAAATTTATGTAAGGGTCGTGGATAGAGGGAATGAAACGACTATGTATGTACCTTTTGGAAGAAATCAAAAGTGGATCATTTGTCAGCTTACTTCTTTCAAAAATGAAAATGGTGAGGGGATTTTACTTATTATAAATGAATTCTTTCGACACAGTTTTCATCAATCAATAATCAATTGTAAGTGCAAGAGTTAATTAAAATATGACTAACTGGTGTGCTAAAATAAAGAAAACGGGAAAATAAACGTTGTCATTCGGACAATTTGGAGAATGCTTTGGAGGAGAGTAAATTTTATTAGATCAGCTACTAGCAACTGTGAAAGGTAGGAAATAAACACAAATTCCACTCCACATGTAGTTAAAAAATAGGCAGGAATGATTTTGGTGTACTTTCAGTACAACAAGGATTGCCAGTTAGGAAAATTGCCTAGGAGATAATTGCTTCTATTTTATTCAAACTTCATAATGAAAACTAACAAATTATAAATTGGCTCTTTCTATTTATGACAAATATTTAACATATTTGCTTGTTCTATGCTCCCAGGGAGTAGACTCAAGTGTGAGTAATATTTTTGTAATACAATTTCCTTGAAATTTTATAAATAAATCCAATATTCTATGAAATATATCGAGAGGATAGGATTTGTAAGGAAGGGGGGAGGGGGTAAATAGCTTAAGGCCTCTTAAAATATGGTTGAATACCCTGTATTCTAGGATTGGCCGAGATTGTATGGGATTGCTAAAAACTAAACTAACCTTGTTTGGCTTAAACTATTTTTTGGTATTAGAAGGGTTCCCTGGATGTATTTGATGCTTCGGCGGTGGTTTTTAAGGATCCAGTGGTACCCTCAAGTACCTTGCACAACCCGAGGGTATGGAACTAGTTTGTGGTGTCATAAGTGTTCCTTGAATGTATTGGATGAACTGGCGGGAATTTTTAAAAACCCCACACTACGCCCGGGGCACTGGTCAATCCGAGGGGGTAGAGTATTCAACGGTATTTTAAAAGACCCCATCCCCCCTCCTACTCTTATATTGCAATAATATTAGTCACACTTGAAGGTACTCCCTTGAGGGATGGAACAAAGAAATATATATATATATTTGTCATAAATAATATTAAGCGAATTTATAATGGGTTATTATTCATCATGAAGTTCGAAAAAAATATGGGAAATTTTCCTCCAGTGCAATCTTCCATTGGCAAATTTGTCCTGGGCAGTTTTCCGCGCACAAAAAAAAGTAATGTCTGGTCTAATGTGATTATACATTTTCGTCTTTACGATAGAATTTAGACTTGAAACATTCTGAGGATTAATGTAATAATTAGTAATTACTATTAATTACTTAATTTTAGTCTGAATCTCAATGATGTTATTGTGATAGCTGCAATCAATGTATCTGAACCAAATAACATTGAAGTTAAATCGTCAAAGTAACTTCTTTTAAAGCACCGTATCGACAAATAATATAGAAGTTAAATACTATTAGTTATGTTATGAGTAAAGATGACATGTTTGTAATGAAAAAACTAAATTTAGACATTAGAAAAAATAATTACAGTTGTTGCATGTCCTCGTTCTTTTTTTTTTTTTTTCATTATGTGATAGGTGACGTGGTGTTAACTTCTCCCTCTGAAGTAAGCATTCTCGTCTATCTTTGGTGTTAATTGTTTCTAAAATGGATCATAAAATATATTTGAATTTAAATATAATTTCAAATTTTCCAGAAATAATAGTAATTTAAATGTACAAGGTTATCCTCTTTATCACAGAAATTCAATTTCTCCACAAAATCATATAACCGGCGCCTGATATTAACAAGGGTATTTATTCATGAGTACCATATGTCTCACTACCACATTGTCCTCGTGCTTTTTTTTTCTTACAGAAATGTCAACTCTAGATTTTACTTAAATTATGTCTCTCCATATATTCCACCCTTCACTTCTTCTTCACAGGAAAAGGGCGAGCTCAAGGCAAAGAGGTGGGAGTGACGTCATGAAGGACAAGTTTTGTTAAAAATTAAGGCATTAAAAAGAAGGATGTCTTTGGTGTTTGCAATATCACTGCATAGGCGGAAAAAAGGAAGAATAAATAAAGTCTCAAAGTAAATTTGATGTGTTGTATGAATAAACCTTAATAGTTTGAGATGCATAAAATATGACTTATTGGTGTGCTAAAAAACTCGCAAAAATGACATTGTAACCCTGAAAATTGAAATATTGTTTTGGGAGGACAAAAGATTAGGTGTCATGACGTTTTTATAGATTAGCTGCAAGCATCTATGAAATGAAAAGGATAAGTACAAATTCCTTGATTAACTAGTTAATCCTTTATACCTTGAATTAAGTTTTAAATGAAATAAAATAAAAAAATATTCCAAACATGAATATTAGGATATTGATAGTAAAAAAAAGAAAAAATAGTGAATAATTATGTATTTTGAAAAATTATTTCAAAAAAATTAATTTTTTGTGTATAGGTATTGATTTTTGATTATTTTGTCCCAAAAAATTAGGATGTGTCGAATTAGTGACATAGGCGCGTAATTGGTTATAAATCTACAAGGATTAGTCATTACGTCTACGCCATTCATTATCAGGTGGATTTGGGATTACTTTATATTTACAAGTTTCTTTTCAAAAATAAATTAATTATCATAACAGCTTTTGTAAATAAGGAACATATTTTAGATTGACGGAATAAGTGTAAGGGAATGAAGGGAGAAACGACTACCTTTTGGAAGAAATCAAAACTGAATCATTTGTCAGTTTACTCCTTTCAAAAAACAAAAAAGTTGAGTGGATTTTTTCCGTTAATGAATTCTTGAGACACGGGATTCATCAATCAATAATCAAATGTAATAATGGTCCCTTGATGAGAAGCTTTTGAAGAAAGACTCAAAAAGCTCTTTTTTTTTTTTCATCCATTTTCCTGTTCTTATTTTTACTTAGAGAGTCACGTATTAATTGATTCATTTGTTTGGAATTGCTGAAGCGTAGGAGCTGTTCAAATACAAATTATGATCAAGGAGAGGGGAGAGTAAAGAGTAGATCACTCTGTGAGAAGAAGAAGAAGAAACTCACTTCAATCATCAGCCATTGACTCTGAAAATTAAATATATGTTCATTTCATTTGCCGTTAAAAGTAAAGTCGCATTAGTACATGATGCCAAGTCAAATATACGTAGTAACGTAGATATTTATACGTAATAACTAGTGTTAGAGTCGATTATTACTAACTCGAACTCAAAAAAAAATATATTTAAAAAATTTTAGATCAGAAGATTTTTTTAAATTTTGATAACTATAGAAATTTTATAAAATTGGGAAGCTAATGGTCCCTTGGTCCCTATAGCTCCGGCGCCACTGCCGTCAACACAAATGAAAACTAGATTGGATTTTCTCAAAAAAGAGTCTGTATTAAATTTATGATCGTCAACTTCTATCAACAAATGATTTTGAAAGTGTCACAAATTGCACTTATAGTAGTAGCAAAAATTAATCACCACAAGGATATGATTTATTTGCTACATTTTTTTTTTTTTTCAATGTTCCTTTAATTGGTTAGATGGAGTTGTACTGATTAAGTATAGATAACCATTATAGTCTTGCAATTATTCCATTTAACCTAGGAATCTTTTGGTGAAATCCATATATATATAGAAAATTTCTTTCTCTAGGAATCACCGGGCGCGAACGTACATACATAAAGTTTAAGAAAATAATTTCCGAACGTGCTGTCTATGAGCTACGGGGATTCCATTTGCTACATTGGGTCTATTCGTAAGAAGTCGTGCACTGAAGGAAGAAACAAAATCTGCTCATTCTGCCGATACAGAGTTGACACTTGGACACAATAACTATGCCGCTGTCCTAAAGTAATGCCAGTAATCCAACTCTACAGTTTCAAAATAGATGAAAGTTTAAAATCTAGGATGACAAAAGTTGGTAGGGTCATAGGAACCAGACTCAACTCTCCAAATGCTTTCAAAGTACAAGCGATTCTCAGCAAAATTGAAAATTAATTTACCCTGTCAAATGGATTCAGGTTCCGATTCCAATAGATGAAGAAAAAGTCACAAAAAGGAGTTTGATGTTTTGGGAGACTTCATAGAAAACCAACAGGCTTTACTTCTTGAATAAGATAATTCAACATCTAAGAATAAAAAAATAGAATGAAGAAATCCAAAGTTTTAATAACTAATACAACCATATAATTCATATACAAATATCAAATTTTTTCCATCAATCTCCTTCTCTGGAAATCAATGAATATCATTTAGAATATTTTTCATTACAATTTGTGATATCACGTTAATTAAATTAAGTTTAATAAATATAATTGATAATTTTTTATGCTGCTATTAATGTAATTGAAATACAATTTTTTTTTGTGAAAAAAAATATTATATTTGTAGAGCCATATCAGACCGAATTATTTTTTAAAAATCAAATGAAGATGTTTATCTATAGTTAACATTCCTTGCTATTTGAAACCACTCCAGAAAATTGATTGCAAAGTCTACAATTGACTAAGATATACAAATGAAATATTGGACCATAAATATGAACATAACACTTAGGCTGAATAGTGGCGGGCTTCACAAATAGATGGCGTTTGTTAAAAAAAATCATCTTATTTTTAGTTATTACCTACTTTCCAATTTCATAACAATCCTTTGTTTTAGTTTGTAAGTTATTTTGCTAACTGTGACGTTACTTTTGTTATTCCTGAAACAATAGATCAGAAACAATTTCCTAATTTAATTTTACACTGTTTCTTGATGGAAAAAAATACCATTCAGCCAAAGTAATGGCTTGATAAGTGTTCTGGGACTCCTTTCCATAAAGAAAATAAAAAATAAAATAATAATAAAATAAAAAAAGCCAATTTGGGCAAAAAACCCTGATTTTTCTTCTGGCTGAACGCATGGGCTTTTCAGCCCTTTTGTTATGTAGTAAAATTTCTACAATTTCTTAATTTTTGTTCAAAATTGTTTTTGTATTCACTCATCAGAAATCCTGACTCATGCTACAAAACTATGTAATGTGTTACAATACTTTTAAAAGATAAAATGTTTAATTATTTACCACCTATTGCAATGATTAATTAATAATCATTTCACTTCAGAATGAAAATGCTTCAGCAGTTTGATATTAATTAACACTGTATAGAGTGTATTTTGTTAAGAACTATCCTTGTTTGGATTTGATAGCTGACTATTTCTTGCATTGTCTTTCGTAAAGCCTTGAGCTCCTAATGGTTTATAAGTTTCTCATCAAATGACAAACACATCTTGAGAATGAAAGAGTCAGAGATGATAATTTATCATTTCAATTATTACAAAGTATTACAGTATGAACCATCATCAAAAATGAATTATTTTTTTCGGTAAAGTGTAGTGGATGCACGAAACCCCCTATGTGGAAGTTCGAAAACTTGGACTCAACACTAGTAATGACTAAAAAAAGGAGAGAGGAACTTTGTCATGGTGATAATACTTTTATTTTTTAACTTTTTAGAGGGAATTGAGGCCAAGTTGTTGTTGTTGATGATGTCTCCTCATGTATACAGTAGATTTATGTAAGGTAAGGTAAAGGATATTGTTGGAAATGTGAAATTTGAGAGTATATTTTCACCTCATTATTGAAGGATAGTAAACTAATATAAAAAATCAATTAAAAATATATCCGTTTGACACTGTTTACATGGAAGGACTTGACCTAATATATAATGTTAGTGTTGGATTCAAATAATACTGGAACTCGAAAAGAAATTCAAATTTATTAAAGCCCCCAAATTCCTGAAAATGACTCAATCTTCCCCAAATATTTTGTTATAGCAAATTCGAATTTATTATTAGTCTAAAAGTTTGATTCTCGAATAATGATTAGTCTAATGAATTTCTAGTAATCACTCAAAAATACAATAAAAAGTTAGCTACAACTAACTCCCCTTCGTTATTAAAAGAAGAGTTGATGTTAAGGGATGATAAAATTATCAAAATCGGGTGGGAGTTAAAACCACGCCCGAGAGAATGTCATTAAAAATGTGGTAACTCTGAGAGACAATATATCTACTAATAGATATCACTATGGTGCTCCTTCCTTGCTAATAACTTTGAAACAAAGCTATAAATCCTGTTGTGAAACAAAGACCATATGATCATTATTGGTAGAAAGTAGTGGTTGTTGTGACATTTTTTTCGTCCGTTAGGGGCATTCTGTATACTTGAATATTAGTCTATAACTAACTAAGGAACCTCAATGAATTCAAACTTTTAACTAAATTAAGTAGGGGAATTCTGTGAGGGTAAGAAAAAGTACATACATCATGAGGGAAAAGGACAGAAAATAATAGAGGGACGTTATATAGACCATTAATCTATTCAAGCTAACAGGTGTTTTTTGCAACTTAGTTCATAGTATTGGCTTGAATTTGAAAAATAGAGATAAATAATTAACAAGAATACTAATATTTTTTTGTCTATTAGTATATATTTTTCTTGGTTTTCTGAAATTTGGCCGAAAACATGGCATTTCACCAAAAACTATATTTAATTTATTGGGATATACGATTGTATATTTTAATTCAATTTAGGATAATATTATTATAAATAGAAAATGTTCGTATACTATATTATAGGTAAATTAATGCTTGTTTGTCAATCCATGAGTATTTTCCAATATGAATAATCAATCATGTCGAATGATAATTAATTGATAACAGAGAAGTGATTATCACCTCCTCCATTAGAATCCCTGTCGTGTTTGTTTATTATTTAATTTATTTAAAATACTGTAGTACGAAAAATTGCAAAGACGTTCGAACCACATACTCCTGTGCTGTGTTTATATAATAATCATAAATGAATATTCAAAAAAAAATTGCAAAAGATTACTCTTTACTTTTCTTATGTGACGTATATAATATATGAACGATACCTACCTAGTTATAAATATATAATTTTTAATGTATTTAAAATACATAACTTTAAATATCATTTTCGGCCAACTGGTCCTTTGGAAAAATATCATTCGGCCAAATGTATGCTCACGACTTCTGTTTACTCGCAAGGATTTCGACAATTTTCACATCTCTAACGATCAATTAAAAAGTAAGAACTCCTATATCATATGTGGAAAGAAGAGGGTTAAATAATATGCAAACTAATCAATGCACAGAGTCGGGAATAATAAGTCATGGACTAGACGTAGAACTCGAAATTTTTCAAATGTAACCTAATACTACATAATATGTAGGTGGTTAGAGAATTTTTTATTTTTTTTTACTTTACCCCCTCCTTGATTGTAATAGGTAGTTGCTGGAGGTAGACCCTGGGTTTTGAATGACTTCGTCAAATGGAGTCAGACTACCATAATAAATTTAATTACTTTTGTTATCTGGGATAAAGTAAGGGGCTTTTAAAAACCTAACAATAATAAACGAAAATGTTGAAAATGTGTCTACAACACACCCTTTCATTGAATAAGAGGGTTTTTTTTTATTTATAGAGAAAGAATAAGCCCCTTTCATTTCTAGTACCAATTAAGTTAAAGGACAGAAGAAGGGGGGGTGTACTAACATACATAGACTACTGATGCAGCAGGGAGTTTCTTGTGTCATGACAGAGCCTCATTTCTTTCTCATTATGCAAACTCTCTCTCTCTATTTCTCAAATTGAGTACTAACATAAAAAAGGGAGAACAGAAATCCGGACTACCCTCATATCTACATACAATGTACATATGTATACTTTGAGCATATGGACTCTCTTTTTTCCTCATCAATAACCCAATGTGATCCTCATTGATAACTTATCATTTAAGCCCCCGTTTTGGGGATTCAAGTCTCTGCAGGATTCCTCCTTCGAAAAATTGCCTCACCTGCACCTTTTTAGTTCTATTGTCTTTAACCAATCAATTGTTTAATTGGTCTCTTATCTACGTATATATATTTATAAATGATCTTTTTGACAGGACTATGGTTTTTTGAATGTCATACACCAAGTGGCGAAAGGAAAACCATGTGATCAACAATACATACAGCCATGGCCCCAGAGGGATTGAAAATTTGTACCGTCTCCAGCTACAGAAATTGTTATAATTAATGTAAATAAAATTTATTTATAAGCTAAAGCGGATATTGAGTGTACGTAAAGTGTTTTTCTAAATGTTTATATATAATAGGTATTAAGTACTACCTATAAATTTGTGAAACTTGAAAGTTAGCTCATTAATAAGTTTACTTTACCAATTTTCAACGTTCTCTATAGTCTACATATATCCTCACAATTCCTGAACATCTCTATAGTCTAAACTATTATTTTGAGTAGAGAATAGCCAGAAGCCATGCTAGTTCATTACTTTTTTCTTGCTAATAAACAATATCATCAGAGTAAAGAGTACCGTTGAAGATAGAGGTTGTTTGTATTGTTTTTCCTTTGTTAAAAGTCATAAATTATGTATTAGCAATAGATAGATTTTGATCCATTTCATTTGTTATTCATCTTGTTAAATATCTTATATTCCAAATATTTTCTTTATACTTAGCACAATTATTTACCAGATGTAACTAATAAGTACCTATAGCTATAAATCAAATCTATTGTTGGAGTCGGAGTCCTGGGGTCGGAGTTGAATCGGACAATTTATGGAGCGAATCCCCATCTCTGCATAAAACATAAAAAGATGGTGAATATATGATGCAGAAAAATCTCCAAGAAGCAATTGTGTATGAAACCTACAAAACCTACAACGATGTGATATGCATTTAATTTCAACTGTTGCCATATATGATATTATCAGCTGTGTTCTCCCTTTCATATTTTAATCAAATTAATAGTTTTTTTTATTATTTGAACTAATAAAAGAAGAAAACAAGTGTTTGCATTTAATTCTTCTCAGACACCTCCAATTTTTAAAATTAGATGCACAATAGTTTTTTTATTGTTCACGTACAAAAAGACCTATAAAACATTAAGAGGAAAAAATACAATAAATTGCATTAAGAAATAGAGTTTTTCTTAAAGGTTTCCCTCCAGATGAAAATACGATAGTAGGTATGGTAAAAGAAAATGCCCTTACCCGTGGACAATGAACATCAATACAAAAATACCTGCATAGAACCAGCCAAAAAAGTAGCATACGTGTAATTACTCATTGGCGGATAAAGTTAAAGAAAAGTATACGGATCTTTATTGATTGTCAAGTAACTGTTTTTACATGGATATAAAATAATATTGAGCCTCAGATCAAGACCGATTTGTTTTTTCTGAAAACGAATATCTTGGTTCAGACCTTTATCTTAGACGATAGAATATAAAAAATCATTACAACGAAAACAGGTTTTTTTTCGGTCTCAACCTATGGACCGATTTTCTCCTCTATCCTTATTTTTGTGTTGAATAAATCATATTTATTCAACACATTAAACTTCATATGACGTTATTGTAGGCCTATGTTCACTAGTTTAAAAGCAAGCCCAACTGACGTCATCAACAATTCATCTAGTGAATCCGTCTAAACCAAATTTTAACTGAGACCGATCCTGACTGAACTTCTTTGATATTCCGAATTAGTTTTGTCCACTAAAAATCAAAATGTTCTTAGATCGTTCAAGGATTTTCAGACCAAACCCTACACTAGTGTGTATCACTATTGACGGGTAATTTCGAATCTTTCTGTTTTTGTATGAGTGCTTATTTTCAACTAGACGTGATGACTAAGCAAATGAAGTTGTTCATGGCTTTTGTGACGTCATCATCTGCCTGGAAATTTTTTAAAGTTATGATACATATAATTATAAATTATTTTATGATAAGAAAATGAGTCACTTTTTAATCAATCAACACTTAATCATTGCAAGTCGTGGCAAATAATTAAATATCTTATCTTTTAAAATTGGTGTAGCATGAATGAATTATCATCAAATATATTTATTATTTGATCAACAAAGTGTCTGCGTACCGATTTTTTTTAAACAATGAAGGTTTTTATGTCCGTTATTTTTCATGTTTGTCTCCAAATACACGGCAGTGGTTGACTATTTCCTTATGTTTTTTGTGATAAAAAGTATTTCACAATTATAAAATTAGATTCTTTTAGGCTTCAAGATTACCGAAATCAAAAATAACGTACTGTTTTCATGTGAGAACACGCCATTGCTTATCTTTTCGAGTTTTTTCTTAGTCGCTAAAGATATTTATTACCTCCACAACGAAGTTGAACGGAGGTTATGTTTTTGCAACTATTAGTTAGTTCGTTTGTTAGTCAAAAGGATTATAGCAAAAGTTACAGATCCACTTTCATCAAACTTTTTACAAAGATTACATATGGTCATAGTAAGAGGTTAAGCTCAAGATAGCCAAAACGTAAAAAGTGCATAAAGACTATTAAACATACATATATATATGGGGCAATACTTTTTATTGGAAAAAAGTATTGGAAAATTATGAAGGGTCCTTTATGGTTATTGAAGCATAGTTCATGTTTTTTAATTTTACTCGAAGACCCAAAGTTGCACAACAGGGTCGTTCTTAGCTTTCATCATTTAGGGAAGGGGGTTTAGCCCCAAAAATTATCAACAACGTGACACTTAGATAAATAGTTTGGTTCTATATTTATATATATATGTACACAATAAGTAGTGGGGGCCCTAAAAAGAGGCTAACGACGCCCTTTTTTATTTGGAGCATATGTGATTCTATAAGGGATTCTTTAAAGTAGCGTTGGTAGTCTTTAACCTGTCATAAGGTCCCACAGTTATCCTACCAATATTAGAAAAATATAAAATGATTGGTATATAAACAACTATAAATATAGTATAATTGCAGGCAATTATCCTGGTGACATACTTGCGTGCAGGGTTTAAAATGTACTGTTTGCTTATGTAACAAGTAGTGATAGTTTATGGGGTGCAGAGGGAGGGGTTATTTTTTTCGCCAAAGGGTATGTTCAGCAAAATGTCATTCTGGAATAAGTTTTTCGGCAAAAGACGGCGCCAAAGAAGAAGAATACAAATTATGGTGATATATTCTCCATTTTGACAAAAATCCTTTTAGCCTCCTTTTGTGTTTACGGGTCACACATTCATGAAGCATTAATTACGTATCATATATGGCCACAAACAAAAGAAATGATTTAATCAAAGGTCAATGAAGGGCGCTTCACACCGTTTATTTCCCTTCTCATTTGTAATTACCATGGTTAAAGGTAGAAAAATATCCTTGATGCTCCTATTGAAAGAATAAAATACTAAAAATAAAACCTTACATTTATGAATCTATAGAAATAAAACCATTTCATTGTTTTTTATATTATTATTATTATTATTGTTTTGTTTTGGTTGTCAAGCACCCTTCGAATTTCTCTGCATCATTTTGTCATTGTTTTTTATTTATTCTTTTTTCTCTTTCCGCTTGCTCCAACTGGTTTTTATTCTATTTTTATATTGTTACACCAAATAATTTATGAGGTACAAATTTTTTATTTCATTTCTTCTTTTTTTTTCCATTCTGAAAATAAATAAATTCAGACAAAAGAATTTAAAATATCTTTGAAAGCACTACCACCCCTCCTTCGTTCCATAATGACGTCATTTTTCATCTTTTATTATTATATAAATTACATATATCTGTATGTACATATTTATAAAGAGTAAGTATTGAACAAAAAGGATAGAAAAAAAGAGAGCCTTTAAAAAAAAGAGGTTGACTTTCTCTTCTGGTTCAGGAAGGGGGGAGTGAGGGAGGAGAAACGATTTGGTCTTGTTTCCAATATTTAAGGAACAGAGATTGCACTTAATAAATATATGCTATTGTGTTGCTTAGATTCGGCTGAGATATAATGTGCATTGACTCTGTTTATGTCTGTAGTTATGTTGTGTCCGTCCTTATTTAGGACGCCGGACAGCTATCCCGTCTAGCTCGGCCCAGTCCTAAAAACTTAGTAAGTTAAGTTCTAGATAACATTACTAGTTCTAATACTGATAGTCCGAAGGACCGATAGTATTAAGCATCGGTTATAAGACTGGACTATACTGAATAAATAAGGAACGATACAACACTAGTCTGTAGTTGATTTTTATTGGTACTTTTAATAGACGTCCTGATCGAATCACTTCAGTCACTGCTAGTGTTTCGTCGGTATACTCCAGTCTTAGGGCTATCAGAGCTTGATTTTTGAAATGTTCCTTTAATAGGTCAGATGGAGTTGCACTGATTAAGTATATGTAAGTAAACATTATAGTATTACAATGACTCCATCTTACTTGTGAATCTTCTTTGAAGTCTATAAACATAATGTATATTTTCTTCCTCTAGTAACGACCCTAGCACAAACCACCTCTCATGGAGTTAAATGGAGTGATTTCTACCAAGTGCGTTGTCCATTGAGCTATGTCGTTCCATCTGATTTTTTTCTGTTGGTTTATTAAGGCAAAGAAGATATATCCAGTATGAATTAAGAGCAGGCATATTATATGGGTTAAATAATAAGGACGTCAGGACTCGAGGATTTGTTGACGGACAGTTAAGAATGTTTCTAGCGTTTTAGAATATAATAGTTATAAGCAATTATTTATCAGAACTGGTTCGAAATCCTCTCTTCTCAACTATGTTCAATCACATAGTAACTTATTTATCAGATCTATGGCCGGGTCTACCTATTTTTATCCCCCCACCCCCCACCCATATTTGACGTTTCGTTTTGTGTTGTTTTTCTGCTTTTTTTAAACCCGTTGTAGATGTATTTGATAATTGTATTCAGTATGTTATATTAATATTAAGTTGAATTTTTCCTTCATTGGATAAGTTAAAATAATAACGATAATACATTTATCGTTTTTTTCTTCTTCAATTTGTTACTTGAAATAATAAAACAGCAGTCAAATCTCTTCTATGTATTAGGATTAAAATGTGAAATGAAGGGAATTAATTAAAGGATGTCTAGGAATTTTTGGGTTTTTTTCTTCATTTTTATGTATCTGAAATTAGTCACCTTTGAAACGTTCAAAATGTATTAAATCTATTTCATTTAAATGTGAACTTGAAACAACTGAATTTTAATTGAGTGTTTTTGTCGATATGTATTATCAGTAGAAGATTTAGTTATTAAGGAATTGGGGAATGAAAAAAACAAGCAGGGGTGTAATTCAGAAATTTAAAATAACTCTATATTCCTTATTGAAATCCCGATAATCAATACTGAAATCCACAAGTAAGAAAATAATTTATGGAAAATCAATACAATTTGACACTACTCACCTTGAATCAATTGTATCTCATATTCTTCTTCAACCTCAATAATATCTGCTGCCAGTGCATAAAATCATTTTCTGTATGCGTTTTAGCCTATTTTTGTAACTTTGATGTTCATTCCCTGTTCAAATTTCGTTATTAAGTTTAGGAGGCTGCCAGTTCGAACATGTTCTCCCGTTCATACTAACACATTGTTTAACTTCAGTTAAAGTCAGACAGAACAAGAACGAGCTCTGAACGAGTAATAAAGTCTTATAGTTTTAGAAGTGGATAATAAATTAATATGTATATATGAATTTTAATATATAAATGATACTTTCTTCACACTTTAGATAAACAAAGTTTTAAGATATAATTAATATCATTAAACAAATGTAATCATTTATTGTTGCATCTATAAAATCCCAAGATTTCGACATTTTTATTAGAAAAAAATCAAAATGGTAACTCCTCTCATTTCAAGAATGCTTTGGAGGAGATCAGCTACAATCAGCTGTGACAAGGGAAGAGGGAGAGAAGGAAACAAACAAGGACTCCCCAATTCTACTTTGAATTCAGCAAGGACATGCAACAAAATCCTGAGGCTTCCTCTCCGTTTTTTATGAGCAAACACCAATGTTCTATAGTGTTTCGTATATAATTGAATCTGTTTAAGAAAAAAAAATCCAGTACTCAGGAATTAAATAATAACGGCAACTGTTTAACAAAAGAAAATTAATTATTCAAATTTCTAATATTAAAAAAACCGAGCCTACTACAAAAATCACACAATTTACATCACTTAACCACAAGTATCGTCCCGCTTTCTCCTTGTACTCATTAGATAAATGGCATCTTTATTTTTACATCCACTGATTGGCACTGAAAAATACGCAAAAATTGTTTAGTCCTTATTTAAACTAAAACTTAATGAAAGTATTTTATAAAGCAATTTGAATGAATTTTCCTTGGAGATTACGAATGGTTAAAAAAAGCTCGACTTGACATCCCTAGTATGTACATTATAAGTTAGTATATTTTGTGTTTTTTTTCTTGGCTTACATACTCATCCCCATTTTCAACTCTCTCTTTCTAGCTCGTTAAAAAAGTAACAATACAAATTAAATGTTGTGTTATTTTTTTTTTTTTTTTTTGTTCTTTATAACACCATTTGTTATTGTATATACTTTTAATGTTCTGTTTATGAGTTCTTTCGGAATTGCTACTGGAATGGTAAATAATCATAATAATATATATAATAACGAAGGACCCTCCCTAGTATCATGTCCCTCTGTAGACCCCAAGGGACCTCGTTATGCTCCTTTTATATTTGATTAAACTTAAACTTGTAACTTCATCTGTATATATGTTGAACATTTGAATATGATCCACTCCTCCAGGAAAAGGAATTCACCGGTAAAGGGTATTGGAAGATTGTCCTCAGTAGAAAGGTGCCTGCAGAAAAATTGATATCTACGTATAATTGCCCCCAATTATACTATACAGGGTATTATGGACAAATCTAGAAAAAAATTGAATTCATCCAGATATATGACAAGAGTAACAAGTTCAAGGGTCTACGGAGTAATTTAACAATATAAGCATAGAAATAACAAAATAATATATAAATATATTTTTTTTTTTACTCAAAAACAAATTCACTAATAGTTATAAATATCCATGTTTTCGAATACAGTGTATCGAGCAGCCAATCCTAAGTCAATGATGGAAATAGTCAAAACTGAACTATATAATTGATTTGCAGATAAAGTTAAAGGCGTTTAGTAAATAAGTAGATTTTTTAAAAGGTAAGCGTATCAGAATGAACTATGGGCTCCAATCTTTGATATGTAACATAGATAATCAAGAAATCTTATTTATAGAGCAGAATCCCCTCCGCGAAGCAGCAACTTTTCATTATCTCACCTAGTACTCAATTTCTCCTCTGAAGCCTTTTGGTGAAAGTAAACTTCTACGGTTAACTTCAGTTTCAGCACATTACAAGAGCAAAAGCTTCTTCTGTTTTTCCGACGCCTTGTTTTGGACAAGTGATAAGTAGTTCCTGAGCTCTCCTTCGAAACAGTAAGGGAGAATCCCCCCCCCCCTTCATGGGTTTGCGTTGGGTTAGACTCCTCCGAGATAATAGGAGAATCTATTTCAAGGTCAAAAGCAGAAATAAAGCATACACAAAGTATATAGAACACCCCTCCTCATCTGAAATAACATTCTATTCGATCCAGCCACCGTCAGCCGCTACCATGCACTCCCCAATCAACGAATCTTTGAATGGGTCAGATCCATCTATAGACGGAACAGATCTGTAAGTGAATCACTATAAATGCATTATAATTCTGAACAATTTTCCTTGGGAAAATCCTCTACGTACGGTTAAGTATATGCAGTACTGTTTTAAATGCGTCATTATCCGGCTACAAGTATATTCCTGGTATATCGTACAACACTACTACATATAATTTCTATGGAATCAACAGTATTAATCCTTTGTATTCTTTTACAATATAAAAGTTGTTAATGCATAAATAAATTTGTAAAAAATATGATAGAAGAAAAAAAATTAATGGAAAAAGAAGATGGCGTCTTTTTTTTTTTATCATTATATACTAACGTATCAAACTGTCTGTCCATGTGTTTCCCTTATTATCAATTGATTTATAGAGTATATTCCTGATTGTATGCACATTATTTAGTCTTGGGAATGAGGGACTCTACGCAAAATAGGCGAATCTTCCTTTCAAAAACATGATAATTTATGTTATTTCCTAATTATAAGTGAATTTATATTTATCAAGAGACTCAAGGAGTAGGAGTCTATAATACATATATGTAGATATAGGAGAAAGCATCTGCTCCATGAAAAGGGAGTCTCTTTTTACCGCAAAATATCAAACAATACGGATCAATTGAACTAAGGTGTGTGTTCTAAACACACACCTTAGTAGTTCTCATCATTGATTGATATTTGAAATGAGATCCTCACCTGGAATCATTGCCCTTTCACGTACGTGTATTTAGGATATAGAGAGCGGGGAACCAAAACTTGCAGTAGTAAATTTCGAAAATGTTGATAAAAACTGGAAATCATCAAGTTTGACCGTCATGCAAGTACTATTTTAATTGTCAAGGAGCTTAACGATAAACCTTAGTGGGAGACAGGGGGATCCATTAAAAATGACGGCTTTTAAGTTTACTACACCTTATTTCTATACACAAGTTGTTCTCAAGACCACTTAATCCGAGAGAAAGAGACCAATACTTAAAAATATCGATACCTTTAAAAAGAAAAAGAATATTACTTGGGCTCGAGACTGAGGTTCGAAACCAAAAAGAAGTCTAAATTAGAGCCAAAACCAATACCATCAAATGTTGGTAAACAGAGATCGAAACAACAACACTGATGTCTACAGAGTGAGGCCACAAAACTTGCAGTAGTATGACTAAATTTGATTATTACGACATAAAGACAACTCAAAATCAAATTGGGATTTGTTTAAATACTCTATTTAGCTATGTTTTAGATTCAATATGTCTTACTTCATATATAACCTCTACATGTTGGCGAACAGATTGACCGCACTTAACCATGATAGGCGTGTCCATGGTTTACCACGCTGTTGTGATAACAATTTGGAGGAAATCTATATTTGGTTGTAAATTCGTTTACATGACGCTCTAAACTGCGAAGATAAAAGGGTGATGTCAAGACCACATGAAGACAGGCCAGAAGTTAGCCCTATTGTAGCTGCAGAAGTTTTGATTCTTCTTGACTTTATGGAACTGTAATGGATTATTATGATGTAGGCATTCCGGATGGAGATGCCAACGGTCTCTGCAGCCTTCTCGGCACTGACATCCATGTGGGGGAGAAAAACAAAACTAACTAATTTATTTATGTTTCAACAGTCGCTTGTTTGGATAATGAAACATCGTAATTAAAAATAACTGGGAAAAAATCGTCATTAAATGCTACTGCAAGTTTTGGATCCCCATATTGTACGTTGTAGATATATCCAAATATATGGTATATCATCTACTCATTCAAACTTTGTCTTCATAAATATATAATGTGGATTAAACGATGAGAAAGGTTTTTTATAAAAAAGAAAATACACTAAACTTATTGTAGAGAGGGGGAAAAAAATTTGATTAAAAATGTAAAGTTTTCCTTTTTTTATTTCCTTTAACATAATTTTTTTTAATTAATAAATTTAAAATGATGTTTCTCCAAAGGAACATATTATAATATACATATATATTATAAGGAGCTAATAATATCTTTAATTATTAATTAAAGAAAAGTGAACGAAGACATTAGAGTTGCTTTGTCCTTATTTCTTGATAACAATGTTCTTATTTGTACTCGTTACATACGGGGAACATTGTTATGGGATCTTTTTGGAAAAAATGGGGTGTCACTCGGATTTTTTGATCATTTAGGTAGTGAAAAATATAACAAATATTGTACAGATAAATGACTCTTTTTAGAAATGGATATAAATATATATTTTCTAAAAAAACGTCATTAAAATAAATATCAATAAAGTCTAGGACCCAGAAATGTCATAAGAATAAGAAAAAATGATATTTAAAAAAAATGTTATTCGTTCTAAAAAGAAACCACATTATTATTCTTAATTTTTTGAAAAAATGGAAATAAAAAGGATATGCATTTTATTTTTGAAACTTTTAGGCAAAAATTTGAGACCACATTGCCAAAAAACTGTTGGCAGTCCATTTTTTTAATGAATGTCATTAGTCATTGTTTAACAATAGTTCATTGGTCTAAGCTATTTATCAACGGCTAATTCAAGTTTCATAAATTAAGATTAAAAACACTTATTTGTAGAGTTGTATTGGTTCTTAATTTAGAACATAAAATCAGTCGCAGTTTGATAAATTTTAAAACGCCTTTTAGAAAACATAATATTTAATTAGATTAGAGTAAAATATCTACTTCAGTTAACGATTGGATTATTTTGCATTGCTAGATCCGGAGGAATATGAACGTTTTCAAGAAATGCAGGTTTGTTTAAAAAAAAATAATAATAATAATCTTGACTCAAATTTAAGGTACAAATGTCATTATTCTTTATTAAGACTGTATCATAAAAAATTAGTTTAATTATCCTTTTAAACAGGGCATGGTTATACCTTCAAACCGATAGTTGAGACAAATGATACTGGAGGATATCTAGGATTGTAAATCCTAAGCATTTTTTAGTGATAATTTTTTTGTCCACCTGAATAGTGTTTTTCATTTATTTTCCAAAGTTCCAATATTTATTCTTTCATTCTTGAGGAGAGAATATCTGAGTATAAAGTGTAACCAGGAGTGTATGCACTAATGCATTACGAAAAGGATCACGGAGCAGTTATAAGTATAAGTTTTTGTTGAAATCGGAGTAAAATTGAGGATCGGAAACGGAGTAATTCCTAACTATTTTTTCTATTTATCTCACAGCTGCTCGCAGCTAACATAAAGACACGTCATGAGAGCTATCAGCTCTCTTGTCAAGCGTTCTTAATATTGTCAGGGTAGCCATGTTAGTTTTCGATTTCTTAAGTATATCATTCCGTAAAGTACATTCCATCGAACGGTATTTGCGTCCTATTCGAAAGCGTCCTTAATTCCAAATTTTGGGACTAATTCGTTTATCCCAAGGGAATTTGGTGGCTGCTTGTTGTCTAAAGCGAGATCTTTTGAGTGATGCTGGATCCCGCTGTTCATGAGGAGAAAATATAATTAAACTTAAAAGGACGGATAGTAGATCGCAAAACCTCCTCCATAAATTAAATTGAGCTCTGCACCTCAATTTGATGCAAAATATGGTCGATTATACATTTTTTAAGTTTTGTGTTACCATTTGTTAACTTTATCTTTTAATAATTCAATGGCATCTTACTGCGACCATACTAGGTATGGACCTATGAAATGAGACTTTCGGCTATTGGTTCCTAATTGTCGCCAGTTAGACATTATAAACCGGTCCAAAAATCTAAATACTTATTTCGACATGTGTCAACAGTATTTAATTCATTGTTTGTATAGTTTCATTCAACAACGCACTTTTTTCGGTCTTAAAAATGTATAATTTTGTGCCCATAAACTACGATGTGCAAATGTCCTTGATTTTCTGGTACTAATTGAAGAAAAATGCTTCTCAATCCTATCAAATGCTTGTGGAAGCTTACGGTGGGATCTAAGCAGAGCACTGTGCTTTAGGTGGTTTGAAAAATTCCAAAGTGGTGATTTTGACGTGAGAAATGAGGAGCGCGTCTGGCCACCGAAAAAGTATGAAGACGCCAAATTACAAGTATTGCTCGATGAAAATGATACCCAAACGTAATAATAGCGCGCAGAACAATTTGGTGTTGACCGTTGGAAAACGTTTCAAGGCAATGGGAAAATTTTAAAGATCGGTAGATGGTTGCCAAATGAACTGAATAAAAGGTAGAAAGAAAAACAAAAAACCACTTGTGAAATGCTGCTCGCCGGTACTAAAGGAAGTCATTTTTGCATCGAATCGTAACTGGCGATCAAAAGTCATTCTATTTCAAGAATCCAAAACGAAAAAGATCATATGTTGACCGTGGCGGCAAGGCCAAACCGACCGTAAGGCTAGATAGCTTCTGGAAGAAGACCATGCTGTGTGTGTTCTGGACCAGTGTGGTGTCATATGGTATGACCTTATACATCCTGGTCAAACCGTTAAGGGGGATTTCTACCAACAACAATTGGGGATTGGAACCATGCTATAAACCAAAAACGCGCAAACTATGAAGCCGTGCAACACAAGGTAATTTTCCTGGATGACAACGCACCACTGCATCGCTCTATAGCCACCCGCCAGCTTGTTGAATCGTACAACACTAGGAACCTCTTGCTCATGCAGCTTACTCACCAGATCTGGCGCCTTCCGACTATTACTTGTTTGCATCGATGGGCCACGCACTCAATGATTTACGCTTCGATTGTAAAGCTTAATCCAAAAAATGGATTGATGGCTAGTTTGCAGCCAAAGACAAACAATTTTCTTTTTGGAAAAGCATCCATAAATGATGATGTGTGGCTAGCGAAGGTGCATACATTGAAAATTAAATTTGTAACCATTTTTTCACAATAACCGTTCAATTTATAAAAAAAATTATATCATTTCATAGGCACATGCCTTGTATATAATTTTCGTACCAAGTTTGATCCAAATCCATCCATAACTTTAGCTTTAATCCTAGGAACTAACGTTAAAAGCAGGAGCAAAAACATGATGAGGTTCAACTTCGTTGGTGGAGTTAATAAAATTTAGTTAATGGTGGCAGATTTCTGTACATACCTATGCATGCATTGGAGCGTGCCTAATTGAATCTTTGCTCATAATGGTTGTTTAGCCCTATGTTGTTAACTCAAAGTGAAGGGTAGTAAAAAATCGACAGCTGAAAAATAAATGTTTGTCAATATTTGTTAATAATAACGTGCTTTTTATTCGATCCTTTTGACAATATTTCATTTATATTTAATGTATTTTATCATTATTAAAGACTAAGGTGAAAGGTCTTTGAATACCAATTTTCTTTGCTTTTTCCTTCCTTCCTTCCTTTCTCTCTTTCTTTCGTTCCTGATATTGACAATAACCTACATAAATATAAATGTAATAATGATATGATAAGAAGAGCGATCATAACAAATGTTTCTTTATACATAGTCTATATATACCTATGTAGATTGTAGATATATTTGAAAAAGAGGGGTGCATTGCTTATATACATATTATGGGAGATGTGATGGGAAGGCACGTCTTTCTGTTTCTTCTTACTTTTTTTGATTTTTAACCCCCTTATAAATATATATATATTTATAACATTGTGAGTAAGTATGGAACTTCTCTGATCATAAAAAAACTATATAAAAGACATAAAGAAAGGGATTTTTCAATTTTTTATTTCATGTTCATAAATATGTACATATCATGTATTTAGGGATGCATCGAAAATTCTTGCATTCACGGAGTTGTCTGAACCATACAAAAATGCATACTTTATTTTGTTCTCAGCTCTGTATGTTTCTACTTCTTTTTTTACTAATCCAGTTTCATAATTTGATCCATTGAATTAGAAGTTGTTAATCTGTGATAAAATTCTCAGTAATTTTAATTAAAAAATAATTCCATAGTTGAAATAAATTTTGTGCGTCGACGTAAAAACAATATTGAATACACATCAAGACTATAATGGGCACTCGGTTGTACGTAAAATCTCTTCCTAAAATAAAACGTAGCTATGTATCTCAATTTGTTCAAAAGTTATGGTGGATTATACGTTTATTTACGTTTATCTACTTTGACCTCTCCAAATTTAATGGCCTCTCACTGTAAACATATATAATCTTCGTACCAAGTTTGATCTAAATCGATTAGTATTACTAACTTTGGGCGTTATCCTACCAACAAACAAACAGACGTAAAAACATAAACTCCGTTCAGTTTTGTTGATGGACGTAACAAAAAAGGAGACAATCCCAATTATTTTTTTTTACTTCATATATACATACAGTCCAATATTTCATAGACATATTTGAGTCAATCATAGGTTTTGTATTCAAATTTGTAGGATGAGTATAGATACCCAAGAATTTAAGCTATAGCTTACAGCTTTAATTGATGGAAATACTTATATTGGCCCCGATATGGTACCTTTTAAATAAAATATGAAATTTTCTCATTCTTTTATCTCAATGATCAATTTTGGATACTTTAATTGCAAGTTGCGGGTCTTCCAAGAGTAATTTAACTTTCCCTGATTTTTTCTGGATTCAAATGAAATAGTTTCATAATAGGATCCTTGCACTATAAAATGATGTGATTTTGAACTGTCATAAACACATATTATCGATTAATTAATATGTAATTGACTCTTACTGTTATTTTATTTAATCTTCGTACAAAGTTTTATCGAAATCGGTCCATAAATTTGTCCGTCATCCTGCTGACAAACAAACAAGTAGAGAACAAAACCTAACCTCTGTTCAACTTTGTTTGCGGAAGTAACAAAAAAGTGATTAATTCAATTTATTTTTTCAATTAATAAATGCATAAACAAAATGCTTGATAAACATATTTGTGTCAATTATAGACTTATTTTTCAAACCTGTAGGATAAGTTAAGAAACTCAAGAATTTTAACTATAATTTATATATATTTTTATTTTATTTAAGGGACTTATATTGGGCCAAATATAGCCCCTTTCAAATAAAATATGTCAATTTATCATTCTTTAATTTTGAGGCTACTTTAAGTGCAATCCAGTAAATAAAAAACCTTCAAGGCCTTTAAAATAGGAATAATTGGTAGTTGACAATGTTCAACCAATAATAAACGAGAATAAAAATATGCTCTGCTTATGCAGAGTGTCCATTCTTTTCCTTGAGTCAAGACTAGCAAACAAAAATCACTTCTTTTTTTTTAAATATAAAAATAAATACTAAAATTCACACCATTTATAATTTACATACGGGAGTTTAATATTTCCCGGGATCCCGTAGTTTAAAAATATGTTCCCTGAAAATTGAGAACCCCAATTTCTAGTATGTTCTTTTTTTATGTTATGTAACTTGGTAGAAAGCGCTTATCTATCATATTTTGTTGTTACTACTCTTATGATATTATGTAGAGACTCTTTATTTATGAAATATGGGGGGTGAGGGGGGGTGTTAGATCGAGTTAATTCAGATAATTGTATGTACGTATATTTATATGTAGGGCTCATACACTGTACATGATTTATAAATAAAGAGAAATCGAGAGAGTGAATATTTGAAAAAGATTCCCTTGCGTGATAAATAAATCCACGTCCAGCGAATACGAGAAACACCTCATCTCACCATCTTCAGGACAGACAACACATTATGTTCTTGTCTTCTACATACAGTATTTTCTTAATCCAATTTATGTATTTATAGCTTCAATTATATGATGGTATGAAGGATATCTCTAATTTTCAATTCCAAGAGACTTCTCACTAAGGAAAGACTATAATAGGCATGTTTTTTTTTTTTTTTTTGGTTTAGTCTTAAGGGATTTTTTCAAAACCAATCTGAACCGATATTTTGGTGAAGATCGTATTCACAAAACCATAGACTGATATTTTATAGTTTTCAAATCGTGGACCAAACTCAAAAATTAGAATCCGTTTGGCCCTAGTTCTAAAAGTTTGACAATTTTTACTTATCACCAGTCGAAAGAACTGACAAAAAGTCTCAATTTGATGTTTGTTTTGTTTTGTACGATCGAAAATGTTACAATCGTCCAAGAAGGTGCAACATTTCTGCAGGGAGAACATGGCTGCTTTTGGCTGGCAGACTTCTAGCCTTCGTCCTCATCCGATGTGAACCCCATTGACTTTGCTGTTTGTAGGATCTTGGAGGGCAAGACGATGCTAGACTTGTCACTGGAATGTCGATGCCATTAATGCTGTGATCACGGAGGTGTGGAACAGCTTATCATTGAACCTTTTCAGGGCCAGCTGTGATTATATTCGTCCCCGTATTGAAGCCATCATTCAGAATGGAGGGGGACATATTGAATTAAAGGGGTAGAAAATTGTTGAATTACTAAATTTTGATTCAAAAGTTTGCCATAAAAATTTCACAGAATAAAAATATGGAGATGTGAAAACAGCTTTTTTTTGAGTCCTCACCTTGTTTATAATCCATTTTTTTTCAATAATCTCAATCTATGGACATTACCTATTCTAGTTTTTACTTGTGCAATATAATTTATAAAGCACATTGAACTTTATATGATGTTATTGTATGTTGATGCTCACAATTTTGAAATAAACTTGACGTCTTCTAGTGACTCTTTATCGACCTAATTTTATATAAGATCGATTCAGACCGATTTCTTCTTTGAGACCAGTCACTACCGAACTTCTTTGAAGTACCAAATCAGTTCGGTCCAAGAAAGATTAAACTGGTCTTTGACCGTTTTAGAATCTTCCGATCGAACCTCTCCACTAGTATTTGTCAGATAAGTTAATATATCCCTACTCACTAGTCATTTCGAATGTTTCCATTTTTGTATGGTTGCTTATGTTCAAACACATGACTGAGTAAACAAAGAAGCTCATAGTATTTGTGACGTCATCATCTGTTCTGAAAACTCTAAACTTTTTTCCGTTCAACAAGTTCAAAGTTAACCGAATTGTATTTAACAATTCTGCCCACACGTGTGAATCCCTTAACTTTAGTTATCTGTTCCCCTTGGGGATTGATCCTTGAACTTGAGGGATCTTTCTTTTTATATCTCATTAGTGGGATCTTTTATTGTATTTCTGTACGCTTAAATTAATAATGATATCATGATCCATGGTAGATATATGAAAAAGTCGTTTTGTCTTAAATAATTATAATGAAATGATATATCCTCTCGGATCATCACTCAGTCCACTGATTGAATCCGAGTCCTTCTCCATCATACTTTATAAGAGACGAACTCAAAACCTCTTCTACCTAATGGGAGCTTACATATATTTTCATTATCCTCCAGAGTGTCAATAATGCAAATATCCCGAAAGAATCGAGCTCTGTATCCACCTATTCCAATAATATAAAATTTGTAATGAATCTCTTTACTTTACGAAGTTCTTTGCTTATCATTAAGAGATTGCAATTATTGAATTTCAACTTTTACTTCAAGTTGTCTCCCATTTCGAGATAAATAGGCATTAAATGAGGCATTGAGGATCCTTACGTCCACATAAATAATGTCTGATATATGAGGCTTTCTCCTCATCAATCCGTTTGAATATATGAAAATGGATATCGTCATCGGTATAGTTGTAAAATATGACTATAGAATAGAGCGAAACAATTTTGTAACAGATTGTAACCTTGATGATTAGTTGCTGAGTTATAATTGTAAGCCCAACTGAGTAGAAAGTTCTTGCCTATCTCTTTGTTTATTCCCTTCTCCCCTCCTCCTTCGTCACAGCTGACTGTAGCTGATCAAATGAAACGTCGTCAAAGCTGATCCCCTTTCAAACATGTTTAAAATTGTCAGGGGTTCCATGTTGATTTCCGGTGTCTTTTTTTTTAACATATCCAAAAAAAGCACACACAATTAACATCACTGGTTATAAATGTAAGTCACTTTGTACTCAAAGTAGAATTGAGGATCGAAAGCAGAGTAAAACTTGATACATGATACGGGTTTGGAATGAAAAAAAAAGAGTTCTTAATTTTGTTGGGAAAAAATAATTCAAAAATCCATAGCTATTCACAAAAAAAAAAAATCATAAATTAAATTCTATAGAAAAAAAATTACAAAAATTAAATTTCAAATAATAGGTTTTTTAAAGAAAAAATCCAAATATTTATTTTTTTGAAAAAAAATCTATAGCTATTCATAAAAAAAAAAAAAAAAAAAAATTTGAAATTTTTTTTCAAAATCTATAGATATTTACAAAAAAATTACAAAAATCCACAATTCACAAAAAAATATCAAACATTAAATTTTTTGGAAAAAAATGACAAAAATTCATAGCTACCTACAGAAAATTTAATTTTTTTGGAAAAAAAAATCAAGAATAAAATTTCAATGATTAATTTTTTTGGATACAAATTTTCAAATATCTTCAACTATTTACAAAAAAATAAAAAATTTTGAATAAGAATTTCTAAAACCTACAGTGCGTAAAACACATCAAATATTAAACTTTTGTCAAAATTCATATAGCTATTTACAGAAAGTTAAATTTATTAGGAAAAAAAACAAGAATTAAATTTCAATGGTTAAATTTTTTCGATTCAAATTTTCAAATATCTACAGCTATTTACAAAATATTAAATTTTTTGAAAACAAATTCAAAAATCCACAGGTCACGAAAAATATCAATTATTAAATTTTTGAAAAAAAAATGTCTTAAATTCATAGCTATTTACACGAAAATTAATTTTTTTTTGAAAAAAAAATCAAGAATTAAATTTCAATGATTAAATTTTTTGATACACTTTTTTTTTTCACCTCTAGACATGGACATAAAAATTGAAGAAAAGGAGGGATAGTAAGATGATCAATAGTTATGTGTTGGACTAATTAGTGATACTCATTGCTTTTAACTATTCATGATTCATTGTATTATTATCAATATACACACATTATGTACTACTTCTTGTGAATACAATGCATATTATGTATTTGTATGAACAGTTAAAGATGTGGATAAATAGAACTCCAGGGATGGATGTAGTATAAATGTATTAGCCTATCTATAATCTGCAATGTAATCATTTATCTATCTCTCTTTATTTTCATTTATTTGATTTGATGTACATCCTATGTTACATATTATAAAAAGAAAATCGTCAATTCATCAAAATCAATGTTCTTAAAATTATTTTATTGAGACATAAATTCTCTTTTACTTCTTTTTGTCTTTATCATAGAACTGAAATCTGCTATGATGTAAATATGAATGTTTTCTAACGTACAGCTTCTTCCTAACAAATCCTTATCGTTCTTTCATGAGCAAACCCACTGGTTATTACTTTTTACTTATATGTTCTCATCTACAGAACTATAGAATAATAATCAAATCATTGGCACAAAAATTAAAACCACTCAGATGGAAACTTTAAAAAAAAAAATATTTTTTGCTAAAAATTGCTTAGGTTTTACAACAGTCTATATAGAATCTTGCAACTTTTTCTACTCCAACACGGAAAAGAAGACTAAAAATTTGTCCTTAGTTAGTCAAAAACTGATCCATGGAATTAGTAATTAATAATTTGTAGGGATTGTTCGGAGCTAAAACAAGATTTTATTTTAATTCCATCGATCAACGTTCAAAACACTGAGATGGGGAAATGAAGTGCTAAAAATCGTCAGCTGACAACAAAATGCAATGTAATTTTGTATGTCAGTTAGGTATGGAACAACACTCACACATAATAATAACACATCCTAATATTTACTTATAGTTACTTTTCAGCCATTAAAAGAACATAATTAGAACTGAGGAGGAGGAAGGTAATTGGTTGATTATTTAAAAGTGTGTCTTCTCAAAAAATACCCACCAGAGGGTAAAGAGCAATCATCTCTCCCTCCCAACATTATTCCACGTGGGAGTTATGTAGTTAAATGCATTCCTTGAACGTTCAGTCACATAATAGAGGATGCAATTTATTGTCTAAGGCCCTTCGGCAAATACGCACACATAGTATATAATATGTAAACAATTAAATAAGACGTTTCCTTCCCGTCTTGAACATAAAAGTACTACATAGAAACACAGTATATTATTTATTTCATCTCAATTTGTGGTCAATGAAATGAAGGAAGAGAGAGAGAGGCAAAACAAAAAGATCTTAAAATTGTTCCTCTTCCTTTGGTTAGCCTAACAGTTCCCTCATTTATTTTGAATCAAGTGTCTATCAAATAGGGAAGACGATGAAGAATTGTATTAATTTTTGTTATTGGCTCAATTACTTGTAGTTGGTTTTACCGAAACTGCACACATTTTAATATAACATTCTAACATATACAGTCATGGAGATCGGGAGTATTTTAGGCGTGCTAAAAACCAAATTAACATGGTAACTCCGTCAATTTGAAGAATGTTTGAGAGGTGAGCAGATTAGGTGGCATGACGTTTCATTATATCAGCTGCAATTAGCTGTGACAAAGGAAGAAAAGGATATAAACAAGGACATAGGCTATAATTATTTCAATGTCGATCCTCAATTCTACTCTGAGTCCAAAAAGCACTTACAAATATAAATCCCCAACAAAGCCTCAGGGTTACTTTCTGCTTTTATGATCACCAACAAATGTTGAATCCGTTCTTGTATAAAAAATTTTGTAGTAGAAAGGAAGTAATAATGATAGCTAGATATTTCTTCTTACCCTATCATTTGTATAAACAGTACCTAACTATAGCTATGATAATTGAGAAGTATTTGGGCTTGTTGAAAAGAAAGGGTTGTTTTTTGAAGAAATAATTTGAAAAATTAAGTGAAAAAAAAAAAAAATTTAATATTAAATATATTCGAAAAAAAATTCAAAAATCCATAGCTATCTACAAAAAGTTAAATATTTTGGAAAAAAATATTAATTATTAAATTTCAAATATATAATTTTAAGGAAAATAATTTCAAATATATATTTTTTGTGGAGAAAAAGTTCAAAAACCCATAGCTATGGACATAAAATTTATTTTTTTCGAAAAAAATTTACATACAAAATCACAGCTGTTGAGAAAAAAATTTCAAAAATTAATAATCAAATATAAAATTTTTCGGAGAAAAATTTCAAAATTCAACCTTTTCGCAGACAGTTAACATATTTGGAAAAGAAAATTGAAAAATTTAATTTCAAATTAGAAAAAAAAATTCAAATATAAATTTTTATAGGAAGAATCAAAAATTACTTAATTTGGGGGGGCTAGAAAAACCTCCAGCTCTCCCCCTGTGGACGCCCCTTATCTGTCTTTTATGAAGACACTTAAATGTTCAATCCGGTTTTGTATGAATCAATAATAGCTTGTATGTAGTAGATAAGGAAGTTCTTTCCTTATAAATTAAATAATAACAACAGCAGTTTAGGGAAAGAAAATACACTTTTCAGGTTGGCAAGTTAAAAAATAAACGGGAGAGCTAAAAAATGCAATCAATTAGCATACATATGTTGACTATTGTTTGAAAATATTTGTAGTCTTAGATCCAATACTAATTTTTGGTTCACTTATACATATATTTTTATATTATTTTTTCGTCAAACTACACGTTATTACTCATTATAAAAAAAGATACTTATAAAGATGGAATACAATAAACAAAAAAAAAAGAATAATAATAAATAGGTTAATGTGCAGATAGAAGTCATCCTCTCTACACAGCACCACATATTTAAAAGTTATAATAGTCAATAGCTTTTCCACAAATTCAATTGGAATTTGACTCTTCAAATGTTGCAACTGAGCCAGAGATGGTTGAAACAGTTCAAAAATATAGAATTTCAATTAGAAATTTAAAAAAATAAAATTGTCATGTTGTGTTGTATTATCAGCAGTTTAAGATATGCTAATATTTATAGCATAGATCTCTGATCAGTAATGATTGGAGAAATGTACTATTAAAAAACTACTCAAGATCCTGTTCCCACTAAGAAATATGCTTGATATAAAGTGTAATTATATTTTTTTTTAAATGGGAGAAAAATTGGAGCACTTTTTACAACTGTCTCCTTTGTACCAAGAATTACAATAAAAAAAATTTCTTCTTTGTGTGTGAGTTTTGAATTTTGATAAAGAAATGATGGCAAAATAATGAATAGTTTAAAAAATACAAATTATAGGGGGGGGGGGAATAAAATACTCATTACATTATTACAAAAATAGAAATATACTCCTTATTATTAAACCATTAAAAGGGTTATGGGAGTCCACAAATTGCATTAGAAAGCAACTCATCTAATTTTGCAACTCTCTTTGTAACTGGGGTCTATGGCAACAATTTAATGATATATCATTTGAGTTAGTAATTTAAAAAAAAATATATATTTTCATGAATAAATAACTAGGCTTTTCATGATGTTGAATTGCCAACTTTCAATTTATTTTAGTATATTATGATATAATATATATTTTACAATTCATTGATCAGTTTTATAGGTCGAATAAATTATTCAGGACCCTACTCTGGTATAAAACATGCTTGATGTGAAGTTTCAATATATTTAATAATAAGGTAGATTATAAATAAATACCAGTAGGAAGTTCTCGAACCACGAACTACTGTATGGTTATGGAGGAGGTTCTTGAGCGAGTGGCTACGAAAGTTATTAGTAAACTGCTATGTTTATTATCTAGAGCACAATATGACAATGTTTATCCCAAAAGGAGTTTTAATCTAAACGACTCTGTATAGACAAAGTTAGTCGAAAATAACTTGAAATATATTAGTTATGCATAAAAAATGAGTAGAATAAACATAAATTCCAGCATTTTTTGCAACCTTTGTACTGAGCGTTAGAATATCTCAAATGTCTCCTCACAAAACTGAGTTGATAATTTTGATAAAATGAAATGAACGGATAATTAAAAAATTAAGAATACAAACAATATCAGCTACAGTAAAAATAATAGCAAACTAATGTCACTATAAGAAAAAAAAGTACTTTCAGCTCTCAAAATAAGTTTTTATCCAATATCTCAACGACCAGTCAACAAAAATTATTGATTTTTTTGGACATTTATCTACATTATAATTAAAGATATAATATTAGTGTAGCGGTAATTTAATGCTGTAGATTTTTGATGTTCGAGAAAAAGGGACTGTTCTCTGCAGTGTTGTGTCGATCCTTATTTAGGACAGAAGACAGCAGTCGTATCCAGTCCAGTCTCGGTACAGTTCAATCCTGCATATCATTCCTAAAACAAGGGCGTTCACAGGGGGTAGGCTGAGCCCCCCAGACGAATTAAAGAATTTTTGCTATTACTAGAAAATTTAATATTGGATTTTTTTTTTTTTAAACATTTAATTTTTGTCGAAAGCTATGGTTTTTGAAATTTTTTTAGAATAGATATGGATTTCTAAAAAGAATTAATTTTATGTGTATAGTTGTGGATTTAAAAAAATTAAGAATACTTAATATACGGCAAGAAATTTTAATTTTTGGAATTTTTGACCAAAATATTTTAAATTTTGGAATTTTTGACACAAAAAATTTTAATTTTTGGAATTTTTGACTAAAAAATTCCAAAAATTATGCTCCCACCTACAAAAATATATATATAATCCTGGGGACGCCCCTGAAAACTCATAAATTTTCGGTCTTCGTTTTAATAGTAGTCCTAAAGACGGATTGGACCGTTCCTAAGACTTGAACTTTAGAGCAGAAACATGGACTGACATAACAGTACTGTCCCTGGGCTTCCCTACTTTTATTTATTGATGTACAACATAGATATTGTACATATAGTAGCAAACAAAAGGACTTGATGTGTTTCTAGTTATGATTTTTATGAATAGAATTTGAAGATTCCTTTTCAATTCTCCTACTCTGCTTCCCTCTTTATGGTTTTTAAAATCAAAAATATGTATAAACCCTTAATGGTTTTCCGTCTTCCTCCTTCTCTTCCTCTTCTTCTCATAACAAGAAGAAAAAAGAATGGATTTTTTTAAAGTCAAAATTATGCAAATTAGTGCGTGTGTTCACATATATTTAGACATGATTATCTCTTCGCATGTGAAAAAATAAAATAAAAATAAGTATTATGTATCCACATAATATCTATGTATTTATTCACTACATCGTTGTCCAAACCTCATAAACATATTATTTGGATATCTACAAAAAAGAAAAAAAGTGCATTTTATCTCCTCCAAATCTCTTCCTTATATTTTCATCCTTATTTGAGTGAAAAAAAAAGTAAAGATGAGACACACTACATACAGTACTACCAGTTTTTGTGGATTGAAGGATTTCTATAAGCGTAGAGTTTGGAAAAAAAATTAAAAATAAAGCATTGATATTTTGAAAAATAATTCAAAAATCCATAGCTCCATTGACAAAAAATGGAAAAATTTGGAAAAGAATATAAAATATTAATTTTTTTGCTCTGCTGTATAATGGAGGAAATACTTTTTTTTAAGAAAATAAATTTTTCAAAACATTTGCCCCTATTTTTTTTATTTTTTTTCCATATAAATTCGAAAATACTCAAGCAGTAAAATTCCGATCACGGCATATCATTACTTTTTTTGATAACTTATGAAAGTTTTTCTAATTAAAAAAATTAGTAGATTACATCATCTGTCTTCTACTTTTTTAAAGGATGTAATATTGCTCCATGTACCAGTTCTATTATTCATTCTGTATAGTACCGTTTTAAATACCGGTATACCGAACAACACTAATACACGCTACTAAGACTTTGAGAGATTGAGGGCATTAGGACACCAATACTTAGGGAAGAGTTTCTCAAACTTTTTTTGACATGGAACCTCCATTGATTTCGAAACTTTATTAAGATTCTGATAATTTTTACGTTTATTAAATGATTGTCCCAAAGGAAATGCTTTTTTTTTTAAACAAAATAGAAGTAAATTACATAGGAAGGAAGCTGTTGAGTTCCGTAGAACTCATTTTGGAAATTGAATATTTATTAGAGAAAGTTTTGAGATCAATAAGGAAATCTTGTGTTTTCGAAAAGATTTTGAGGATTTGGAACCATAACAAGAAAAAGAATGTTCGAAAACTTCATCACTAGTAATAATTTGGGGAGGCTTAGTCCAAAAAAGGATCAACACCGTTATATAGTTGATTTATTTTATATATATAAATATATGATTAAAAAAAAAGGAGGGGGGGAAGGGGGCTTCAGAGACTTAGCAACTTGGAAATAATTTTTTAATAGAAGTGTGATAATATCATGAATTTGCGACTACAAGTCAGACCTTTGAAACTCAAATTCGATTCAAATACCATATCAATATAGACATATTACGAATCAAGTTAAGTCAAACATAACATTTAATGTGATCTCAGGCTCTTTTGGGGAACATATTTTGTTATTTTTTTTTCAAAATAATTCGGCTTGAAATAGATATTTTTCAGTATTTGAAGCTAAAAAGTTTAGTACAAATACCCCATTGTGTGACCGGGATCGTTGCCTTATATTTGTACTATTTTATTTTATGTACGTATGACAAGCAGTAATAAATATTTATCTAACTAAGCTAAAAAAAAATACAAGTTAACAACTCCAGTTGAAATTAATTTCAAGTCTTTGAACTTAAATCCACATTTCGAGGTTCTTAGTTTGAATATATTCATTAACCAGAATAAATATAAATCTACCTGTCGTTTTTAACAATGTAAAAACTGATTTCAAAAATATAATATAAATTAATAAATCATTAGATAGAGCATCTTCAGCAAAATAAATTATATTTTACCAAAATATAATTCATATAAATAAATTACCTACTCGGTCAACACTGGATCTAGTATTTATTTGAATCATGATAAGTGTTTCCCAATTATCTGAGGCAATCAGCCTTGCATAACATTATATGTATAATACCTAAGATTGTAAAGACAAAATTTGACAAATAACTTTTTTGAGAAAAGACAGTAATTTTATATGATTTTCTCAGTTAAATTATTTAGACAATACAAACACTTTTTTACTCATTCCAACAGATAAATAAAATGTTAAAGAAACACACAAGTTTGAATACGTTAAGTTTAATCATTACGTCTACGACAAAAAATAACTGCTTAACAAATCCATTCGTGAGTACTTGTAATTACTTTTTACTTAGATTTTCTCTCTTCAAAAATTAATTAATAATTATAATATCTTTGGAAAATAATAAAACTCTTTTCAGAAAATATCACGGTTGTTTTATGTCGTATTTTCTAGATTTCAAAGTAATATCTGGGTGTGTATTGGTCTAAAAATTCTATATTGGTGAGGATTGTTACAACTTTTGATTGGCTCAACTAATTCGGTATGGTCTTCTTTCATAGTAAAATTCGGTCTATACAAAAACTTTGATTTTCATTGTTCCAACCAAAAACTTTTATTTTAGAATAGTCATTTCATATTTCATTCCAATTTTTGCACAACAATTTCACTTTTGACCAATCATTTTGCAATTTCATTTTTGTGGCATGGTATTAGACCGGCCTAAAGAATCACGTAATACCAAACTGAATCTCAACACTACAAAGTACTTTGATAATAGTGTTGAGATATGATCCAAGACCCAATTATTTTTTCAGTTCAATCTTAATTATTCTTGACCAATTTGGACAGATATTCTGGTCCAGGTCATGTTTTGAGAGAGTAGATCGAAATTACATCGTTTTCAAATCGTAAACCGACTTTTTCAGTCTCAATATACAGACCAATTTTGTTCAACCTCAATCGGTGCACCAATGGACCAAATCCTGATAGATATATATATAATACAAATATTATTTATGCAAGACATTTCACTTAATATGACGTTAATGTTGGTCGATGTTCACCATTTGAACCACACATGACGACATCAACAAAGATTTATAGAATTGTTTTACACCGAATTTTAGATGAGACCCATTCAGAAATAATTTAATGAAATAGATCGAATTTTTATTTTAGACTGAGCTTATTTATTGGACTAAATTAATTTCATCTACTAAAAATCATAATGGTCTCACATTGGTCTAGGATTTTCATGCCAAAACCCAACACTAATGAATACCTTCTTCATATTTTAAATAAATAGTTTTTCACTGCGTCATTCTAGCACATTAAAAAATACAAATGCCAATTTGATATTTGTTTTCAAGAAGAATGACGGATGAGTTTACGACATAGGGACTCAACCAATTACATGTAAATACCTATGCTATGAGTATGTGACTATGTTTGCAAGTATCATTTAGATCCATACTCACTCCAAGACAATCAACATAAAACAATAACACAAGATCATAAAAAACGTAATTTAATCTAATTAGCAATGCTGTAAAATTCATTTCAACTACGGCAATAACAATGATTTAAAAGCTCGTAATTATAATTATGACAACAGTACAAACAATGGTAATAATTACATAAATCCTGTTGTTACAATACAATCAAGAAACAATATAAATTTATCCTGCAAGTGTGTTATGACGTTGTATTTCTACATATTCATTTTACTTTGTATAAAGACCTTGAAAATTGACTTAAAGTGTTTTGCCGCCTCAAACAATTCTCCAACCGATTCTAGCAAAATTAGATCCATGATTGACACAAATGATTCGTGGCTCAATTTTCACATTCGAAGAAACTCGTGTTCCCTTCATATTTTACATATTGCATGGGCCCTGATGGACTTGAGGGGATTGGACTGGGTTGTTTTCTTTAACTCATCTGGGCCCAGTTTGGCCTTTCTTATAGAGCCCTTCTTCCTCTCCAACGTTTCGGACTTGTTGATGATATAAACAGTGGTTCTAGAGACGCCCAACTGCTTGGAGTGCGTGTTCAAGGGATATTTTCTCAACTTGTACGTAAGCTAGAGAGTTCAAGTTTGTCTTGTTTTGTAACTAATTGTTTACGTTTTAATATATATCGAAATATGAATTTATTTCAATCTCCCAACCTTCATTAATTATTGAATTAATAAATTTTTAGATTTCAATGGACCCCCGGTATATGCAAGTTAGAATATTATTTTTTTCTCTAGGAGTTATGAGACAATTTCCAGTAATTTTAAGGATTCCAGGTAATTAATGAAATAAAAGCTAGAATGATATATTGTAATAAATCGTTACTCAATATGGTTCTATTACTCGTCATAAAGGATTCACTGTAAAATTATTGTGGTGAATAGGTTACTGAAGAAATTGTTTAGGTTATTACTGCTGCATGGTGAAATCATGTTCTACATTATCATTGTGAGTAAAAATTATTGTTTGTAATATCATTGTGAAGCAATTTTATTTTGAGTAATTTGATTGCAAAACAATATTATCGTGTGCAATTTCATTCTTCGATGCTTAGAAACGGAATGGTGGTGGAGTTTACACTGCCTTTGGGCCCGGCACTTTAACTGTACAACTTGAGGGATGGTGTGTATTTTTGGATACCGGAAGGGGTCCGTGATGCTCAATGAAGCGGGTCCTGTAGAATTTATTTTATTATTCAATAGTTGGACTGGCCGAGTATAATATAAATATAAATTGTACACGATAACATTCTCTTGTAAAGAAATTACTCACAAACATATTTCTGACAATGATGTTGCTTCACGATGATATTACCCTCAATAATTTTGTCTCAGACTTCAATAATATTATGGAAAATCTACAACTTATTCCACAAACAGGACACAAACAGCATTATTTTTATGTCCATTCATCCTAGTGCTGGTTTTACGGCGCACTTGTCACAGTCCCTACTCTTGACTGGAATGTACTTGATATAATTTTGTAAAAATATCACGTATAATAAGAAAAAAATATTTAAAAGACCCTCAAAATAGAAAAAGTATTCATCTTTAGAAATCAACCTTTACTTAATTTTCTCTCTTTCTTTTTATCCTTTTCTTAAAGATTCGACACAGTCATGGAATTCTGGATACATTGAAGGCTATCGATGACATTTTTTCCCCACTTGAGTCATTGATCCGTCTTCTTTTATAAACGTTATATACTTACAATCCTTAGTGCATAATTTTAATTGAGATACATTCTTCATTTTTATTCCTTTTGAAATATACACATTCAACGATATCCATGGTAAGTGGTGTGTCCTTTGTTATTTTTTTTTTTTTTTGTCAGAAATAATTCTACAGAATGAATATTGTAGTTGAAAAAATATAAGAAAGATCAAACTTTGCAGAAATTAGTATATAGACATTTTAGAAATGTTAAAAGCAATATATTCAGCCTTTATTTTAGGCGCCGACCAACAGACAACCTTTGCTATAATAATATAGAATATAAGTTCCCCACAAATCATCCGTATTACTCTTTCTTTTTCGCGAGCACATAATTAATCAATACTTAGATGACCTCTGCTCAAGAATGAAATAATAATAACTGCTTGATAATTTGTGTGTTTGTATGATACAATGACCTAAGGGGTACTTTAGTCTCTAGAAACTAAAGTAAACTCTATTTTATACTCCCTATTTTTTCGATATTTCATAGATCAAGTATCTACGTAGTGACTAGGCAGGATGGGGAGAAGGAACTAAACAAGGTCATTGTCCATCCTGTTTAATTCTACTCTGAGTCCAACAAGCAAGGCTTTGGAATAGGAATATGAGGCAGTGCTTTTCTTGGTAGAGTCGGAGTCAGGGGTCGGAAAATTTAAATAGACTCCGGCTAACAAAATTATTATAATTTTACTAAATTAAAATTTTGTAAAATTTAAGGCTTTCATTGATTATTATTTTTTTTTTTCCAAATGGTTATAAGTTATACGTATTAAATATTTATAATATATGAAAGTTAAATCATCAATATACGTTGAGTTCACAAATTTCAAACGTGCTCTATAGTCTATTCAATCATAATTCCCAAAGCACTTTTAAAGTCTAAATATTTTTGTTGGGTAGAGCATAACCACTAGCCATGGTAGTTCATTAGTTAGCCCTGTGAAATGTCAATGTCATCAGAGTAAAGAGTAACGTTGCAGTGAGAGGTTCTTTGTATTGTTTTTCTTCGGTTACGAATGCATAAATTATGCACAGAACTTATGAATGTATAAGTCATACATACATTTAATTTCTTTTTCATCTTGTCAAATATCTTATTTTCCAAATATTTTCATTTATACCTAAAAATTATTTAACATATATAACTAATAACTATAAATTAGATCTATATATATATATAGTTTATACACTTAAACGAAATCGGGTACTCCGCAGCCCTGCTAACAAGTGCTTCAAATGATAACTCTACAACAAATCCTCCAGGCTAATCTACGTCTCTGATGAGTACACGAAATATTCAATTCGATTTCGTATATATCATTACCAATAATAGCTTGTATGTAGTAGATAAGGAAGTTATTTCCTTATGAATAAAATAGTAATCACAACAGCATAGGAAAAGAAAATTCACTCTTCATTTTAGCAACTCAATAAAAGGAACAAAAAAAAACACGAGGAAATGCACCCAATTTTCAGCACTACCTATGTCAAAAATGACTCTAAGTAGTACATATCCAGATACAGAGGAAAATATTTTGCTTTATTGGTATAAATAGTACATGTAAATGACAAATAATTCCAGATATATACATATATTAGTTCGACTCATCTCGAAACAACATACAATTGGCTCTTCCAGTAAGTGAATAAATCATATTTTGATGAAAGCGTTTGACATTTTTATATACGTTTATTTTGTGAACATATGTAATATTATGTATTGCGTATAATGCACAAAAGCTACACAATATAAAGAGTGGACAGATCGTGAGTAGGATTATGTAGAGTTAGAGAGAGAGAAAGAGATTGTCGTTTCGCTGTCTTTGTCATCTGTACATAGTAGTATATTTACAATATTAGGTACGTTGTATATTATTGTACATCGTATTTGGAAGGGTGTGAGGTTGATTGACACAATCTGATCTTAGGACTCAGATAAGGGGAGAAGCAAGGAATTGGAAAGAACGGATTTGAAACGCGAGGTGCGTATGTTTGGGCAGGATTTATTGTCCAAACATTTTTTATTCTATTTCTTTCTCATCTTTATATTTTCTGATAAGACATTGCCCATGCCTTATCGACTCATACCTTCATAGTATGGGATAAACAGTTATTTCACAGACCATCTTTCTCTTGGATAATAATAATTAATTACACGTATAATCCATGGACAAATAAAATCCAACAACGTGTGTACAATTAAGAATACAAGGTGCCATACCACTATTTCATAGTGGGATAACAGTTTCATGGGAAGTTTTTAAACTTGGTTCACATTCATTCAGGTGAGAGATAGTTATAAGAAATGTAGCCCTCTATAGAGACTCAGATACAATACATATATTCGAATTAATTACAATCAAGGCATATAGAAACGTTAATATTGTGTGCATCAACATTAAAACAATCTTGAACAAAAATCAAGAAAAAGTAGACACTTGCAAGTTATTTTTTAACTTCTTTAAGATACCGACAACCTGTCTTAAAACCTGTATTTGATTTAAGACACTTATCCTGTCCTTTTTTAAATAAAATATGTCAATTTTTCTTTTTATTATTGTGACAATCAGAGATGCCACTCCGTGAGTTTTACATTGACGTTACGTTAGGAATGATTTTTATCAAAATGTTGAAATCTTAGGATTTTTACATGTAAGAATAATTGATTACTTCTGTTCCATTATATTCATTATATCTTCAAACTTTGTTTATGTAAAGAGTTAAGAGTTTACTACTCGTTTAGTCGTTTTCAACTCGTTCAGATCTTGTTCTCGTTTTGTCTGATTTTAACTGCGGCTAAACAATATAGTAGAAAGAACGGTAGAACATGTTCGAACTGGAAGCCTCATATAGCCTTAACAACGAAAGTTGAATAGGACCCTCTCTAAAGAAAAAATTTAGTAACGACCCAGGGCCGAGCCCCTGTGGTTTTTATACCGCTATAACATGTAAGTAGAATCCAAAAAATAAAGGGAACGAGGAAATCCTTCATTATTTATCATAAATCATAAATACAATATGTAGTATATTCTGCGTACATTCCTCCATGTCAATCCTCCTCCCATCACGTGGATCCTCCTAAATAAAATTAATATCAAATAGACTCTAAAACTTATGTGTTTCTTCCTTCATGAATGGACCCATTGTATAGAGGTGTATTGGCGGAATAATGGGCTCAGGAATGAAAATAAATTGATGTCTCAATAGAATTATAAAATATATGTAATATGTATATTGTTGTATCTGCATTCATATTGAGTGAGAAGATTATCGTATTATTTTTATTATCCATGGTAGGGCTATGTACTGGAATTAAGTAAGTAAGACCTGCAGATGGGACATTGGATGTGTCCTCATTGGATTGGAGTATGCACAATGCACTTTAAATTTGATATATTCAGCTTTATTTTACACCCTATTCTCGTTACTATCCGTTCCTTGCGAGGTATCATCTATCAGTCTGAATAGGTCATACCTAGGAACATGAATTTATTATGTTTCCTTTAGTGTTGTGTCAGTTGCATGTAGAAATGATCACTAATCAACATTTTTTTCCCCTTGAATGGAGATTGTATGTTCTAATTTATTTTACTCAATTATTGTTGTTCGGTATACCGGTACTACAGTAAAGGGTGTAAATCGGAAGAATTTTCGGTCATGACGTTTAATTAAATTAGCTGCAAAGACATACATATATAACTCCCCGCCAAATCCTTTGTGTCACTCACGATAATTCATGAGTACACTCACACTTAGTCACATTATCCATAGTGGGGGAACCAAGGGTTGGAGTATCATTTAACTACAATTTTATTCTCGTATTCTTGAATTACAGGGTTGCATTAGGCAACCAAACGAAAGCTGAAAAAAAAAGTTTTCACTAAACTGCGTAAATATGTTGGAGCAACAACAAAAAAGTCAACACGTGTCAGTGACATAAAGGTTGCAGAGACCCTTGGTATATACATCCAGACTCCCAACAACATCAAGAAGTACTTTAAGGATACGAATTGTCCCAAATACCTAAGAAGAACCAAAAATTATGCAGCGAGAATGTGGCTTATTTTTACCTACCTCCATGCGGCTCTCCTACTGCTCTGACCTCTGGGCCAACTTGGAGAAGAATATATGTCATCCTTCTCATCCGAATTTGGATTAGTTCCGAGTTAATATTATGCCAGCGTGCTACGCTATAGACAAGGCCTTCATCGTCAAAAGCTGTCAAACTTTTAGCCGTTGTGTCGAGGGTGTTATTGCTTGCAAAGAAGGACATATCACAATGTTGTCTTGTCTTGATTCCATAAACATAATGTTTTTCGTAATTTAATTATGCTGTGTAAGTTTTTGGTCCCCATCCTGTACTTACCATAATTATTTAATCTTGAGAAGAGAATATTGAACAGCTTTGGATAATAGAAGACATAGTTCAGGCTGCTTAAAAAAAGAAAACAAATCTTACATTAAAAATGCTTAGGATTTACAACCCTAAATATAGTTGTACTGGGTTACTGACGTGTTTAAAACTGTGCTATACAAAATTAGTGCTACAAACAGTACTTAGATCGTCATAAAAACATTGACAACCGATAACTAACCCCTTAAATTTCTTAGCTTCTCTCTCACTCCTAATTCAATAGTTCTTTATAAAGCAAGCAAGAAAGAAAATTGTTCTTAGTAAATAAAAAAGTCCCTATTGAACAACATAGCTCAATGGACAACGTACTCGGGAGAATATATTCTCCTGAACTCAATGTGCGTAGGTTCGCACTCGGTCTTACAAAGAGAAGGAAATATACTCTATGTATATTGTACTTTAAAGAAGATTCCTAGGTCAGATGAAGTAAATATGATACAATAAAGTTGACTTATACTTAATCACTGCAGCTCCATCTGACCAATTAAAAGAACACTAAAAAAAGTTTATCGATTTGTGAACCACCTCCCACCAAAAAACAAATCCTCGGAGGCCCATGTAAATGAATGTTGATTGTTCTTAAATACCTTTTTGTTTAATAGGTTTAGTCTAAAAAGTATCGAAAAGTACAGAAATACCTCTAACTATTTTCTACCGATTCCGGTAAGAAAATATTTATGTTTTGACAACAATAACATAGAGAAACATAAAAATGACCTATTTAATCTTAAATTTCAGGTTTTGAAAGAGAGCAACATTTCAAATAATATCAATAAATCATGATAGCTTAATAAATGTACAAAAATATTTTTTAACCTACAAATCGTTCAATAACTAAAATAATAGTTTTTGGTTTCTTTTCATTATGAGGTTCTTTGTTCTCATTGTTCTTGTCTTATATGACAACCTAATTTTTTTTTCATTGTAATCAAAAATGAAGAATTTGTTAGATTTACAAAGAAAAAGTACTTGTCTTTATGACTTTTTTGTGCTTACTTGTTATTTTCTCCGATTCAGAAACAGATACCGAAATATTAAAATATTTTTTGAATCTTGAACCATTTACAATCAAACTAAAGGCTACGGCAATATAACTTCTTTTTTAGAATGTGTGGCAATCAGGCTATAGAAGTAGGCGCGGAATGGGTGTGGTTTCATTAGAGAGGAGCGATTTTAAAGATTTTTTGTTTTTTTTAGAATAAAATCAGTCGCTATCATGCATTGGAGTAGTAAGGAACGTGCGTTTGCCGTCGAAAATAATGGGTTGACATAATTTTTTTTTTAAATTTAAATAATTGAAATTTAGTTCTTGATTTTTTATTACTACAATTTATGAAAATCAGTTAATTGATTCCATTGGTAAAATAAAAAAAAAAAACTATTTTTTCAATTCCTTTAATAATTTGAAATTTGTAAAAAAAATTAACGGAAATTACTTCACGAATATTAATGATAGAGAGTAAAATTTGGCGTTATGCAAGAAATTTTAATTGGTGTGGTTTGTTCAAATCGGGTAGTTGAAAACGGATTTATCAATGTATCAATCGGAATTGACATAACCTATCTTATGTGATTTACAATACTTACAAAACTTTAAATGTGTACAATAATTATGGAACAAAAAACACACATTAAAGTTTATAGGACGTTATTGTGTGGATTTTCTGGCGAAAACCAAACACATTTAACTACAGGGTTGATCTTATCTAGTCGTAAACTTTTTATTTTTTTCAACTTTCCATGAGTAAAATTTAAACGAGAGGTTTTGTGAAGTAATTTATTGAATAAAATCATCTGGCAATAGTGTTTGAAACAACTTTTATTCATTATGTGAGCCCTCAGATATAATAATTGCCTCAATACGAGGCCTAAATCCCTTGCAGCCCTTGACTATGTAGTCAAACTCAAGCTTGGTCCACTCCTTCTTGATGGAAGCCTCTAGAGACTGGACACTCCTGCGAGGAGTAGGACACACACTCTCCTCCAGACACCCGATAAGGTTTGTGTCTAAAGAGGAGAGCTGCCACATATTGAGGACCCAAAAGTCCGGAAAGTTGTCTTTTAGGAAAGCCTGGTTCTTAGTAGGCGATGGCACAGAGCTCCGTCTTGTGTAAAAGAAAGTTGTCCCCAAACTTTTTTTGGCCCAAGGTAGCACTTTCTTAACCAGATGTTTGGTGTAAGAATCTGCATTTAGCCTCTACTTCCTCTCAACATAAATAGGAGGGCAGACTTCGCCTGTGCTTGGCAAAACGCCCAAGGATATATAATTCTGGCTGTATTGTACATGTTTCACTGAAGCTGACCTGTGCTCCTTAGATATGGCCATGAGGGTCATGCCGCGTAAGAGAAGCTTTAAAATTTCACTCCTTCGTTGCTCCATTTTACTTGTTTGTCGTTCGTATTGTTTTTAATTGAGTCGAAACTTTACATATGGAATTTTGAATCACAAAACCTATCTTTCAACGAGTTTGAAGACAATTGAAGATTTCCAATTTTTTAGAACTTAAATTAAGTGTATCACTAGATACACTTTCTCAATGGAGAAGGATGGCCAAACAAACGTTGATACTTTAACCAAGTCAACAATTAATAGAGTCGCTTTACTCAGTTGGCTTTGGTTGCTGTTGAAAGCAGTTGAAGAGTTCACCGAACCGGAAGTACTTCAAAATGAGGTCAAATTAAAAAAAGAAAACAATCTTATTATAATTAAGGCATAAGGATTTAAAAACTTATTTTAATAATTTTTTTGACTTTATTATGTAGTCAACTTTGTAAGTAAAAACGAACTCATGCAGTAATTATTACTGCATACAAATAAATAATTATGCATTTTTTATTTATTCAGCTATTTATATAATTAAATTTTTTCAAGAGCAAGATACAAATGGTGGTAAATATACATAGTTTTTAAATCTTTGGATACTCAATAAATTAATTCATGAAATCAGACTTTTGAATGTTTTGATTCAATTTTGATTTTGAGTAATTTGTAAAACTTAAGTTTTTGTGTCTTCTCTCTTGATCATATCTTGTATGGGATGTTTTTGTTTTTGTTTATTTGTTTACTTCACATGAATGAACTTACTTTAAAAAAATATTTGAATACTATGAAACGAAAACAAAAGTGCCAAAATCTTATACACCTCTCAAATTTTAAACTGTTTAAGTAAAACGTACACTTTAACATTTGTGGCTATCAAAGATGAATATTTATTTTAATGTTTGAGCGGAGATCAATAATACTTTGCCCGAATTTGTCATATTGTATAAAAGGGGCCACATTATGAACCTGATTTTTTTTTTTTTTTTTTTTTTTTTTTTTTTTTTTGAAAAACATCTTGGAACAGTGCAAAATGCGAAATGGATTATTGTTGCTTCTAACTTTTTAATATTATACATTCAAAAAATCCATCAGTGGAGCTTAAAAGACTTGTTATAATGATTTTAAATGTCTATGGCCCTACTTTCCTTCATATAAAAGATTCCCTTTCATCAAACACGGATCGAACAATTTTTATTTTCAATAAATCAAGAAATGAAAAAATCGATTTTATTTAAGACAAATTTCTACTTTGCAAACCCAGAAAATGTTCAATTCCTACCTTGTTTGATTCAAACCAGTCCAAATCATCTTAGAAGATCGTAAAAAAAGACTAAAGGTCAAGTCAGAAAAAAAATTCCCACAAAAGAATTTCTAAATAGGCATCTAACTAGTTAGCTAGACTTAATAAACTTGAACACAAATCCTAAAAATAACTGAACTTACCATCCTCTAATATTTGATACAACAAAAAATGAATTGTTAAAATGTGCATAAGGTGAAGATTTAGGTTGTGATTCTCAAATGGCTGAAAGATATACAGCATCAACAACGAAGGAATCCTAGGAAACATATGATAAAGAGAAAAGATACAATAAATTAAATTGTTACAAATCCCTCAAGATCAAAATTGAATAAAAACTTTCAAAAGTTTGATTTCATGAATTAATTTATTAAGTTTTCAAAGATTTAAAAACTATGTATATTTCTCGCCATTTGTTTACTATGTAAATAGCTAAATAAATAGAAAATCCATAGTTATTTAATTATATGTATTTGTATGCCGTTAATAGTTACTTCCTGAGTTTTGACTTACAAGACCAACTACATTATAAAGTCAAAAAAATTACTAACCAATTCACACAAAATTACAAAATATGTTCTTCTTTAGTATGCCTTAGCTATAATAAGATTTTTTTCTTTTTTTAGTTTGACCTCATTTTGAAGTGCATCCAAAACGCTGGAACTTTGACCAGATGGAGAGTAACGGTTTTTGATGGCACTTTCAAAAATAGCGAACACTCTACTCTACAGTGTACAAATATATCTTCCTTTTCTAATTTATTTTTAACAAATCAGTCCTACTCCAACAACTCAAATCAACACAACACTAATTACCCCGTCTGCATCTGCAATAAAGAAATAATAATTATCATTTAAACATCGTTTTGTAAATTAATTGTATCATTAGCTCATCATCGCCATCAGTATCAAAGAAGAATATCCTTTCTGATTTATATTCAAATTGAACCATTTCTTGGCAAGTTCTCAATTCATACAAATAATATTACATCATTAAGAACATAAAATCATTTTTGAATAGAAGACGAATATATTATTATGTATATATAGGGAGGGGGGAGTTATTCTAACTTCATTCTCAAAAAGAGTCACAAAAACTACATCTAGAGGACTCTACTGCACCCTTTTACATAATATATGTACAAAATATTAGGCCGGTTTGTTTTTTTAACTTATTTCAAATATTGATTACGAATAGTGTAGTGTGGTCAAGTCCAATCCAGTCTTAGGACCGGTCCTATCAGTCCTTAGAACTGTTGGTCCCGTGGACCAGCATTTATGGCTTTCGTTATAATCTATAATATAATATTATAATTCTATAAGACGTACCCGTATTCAATATTTTATTTCCAATTATTTTATTAATGCTTTAAATAACTTTAGAATTTTGTCGAACTTGTCGATAGACACATAATAATTAGAAGTTTGTTTCTCCTTCAACTAAAATGAAGATATATACTAAAATAAGATAAGATCGCGAATCAATTCCCTTTTTTAGTTTATATTCAATATATATTTTCTTTTTTTCCGTTAGGACAATCATTCGTTTTTTTGATTTTCGAACCTACAACCTATACCTATAAAAAATTTGAAACGCGGGGAATGGATCTTTTTTTAATGAAAAAATCAACTTATTAGCGATAAAACAAACTTCCCCTATAAATCCCAGGAATCTGGTCTGATCAGAATGATCAGAATTCAAATTAAAAAAGGGAATTAGGAAGAGAATTATCGAGTTAGTATGTATCTTCATTATAGTTGAAGGAGGAACATATTTCCAATTATTCTAATTATAATACCCAAAGGGATTAAAGAGCTTCGAATGTTGTCAATCGATAAGTTTGACTAAATTCTGGAGTTATTTAAAGCATTAATAAAATAATTAGAAATAAAATCCATAATAAAGGTACGTCCTAATATAATATATAATAATCTTACTAAGTTATATAATTTTGATTATTATAATAGGTACATAGTATAAAGAAAACAATTATTTCCTTTATGGCTTTAGTAATGTGTATCTCGCGTTGTATAAGTGCAATCAATATACGCCAGATCTTGTTAGAAAGAGAAGATTTCTAACTAATAAAATGTTACAGAGATTATTTTTTTAACATTCTTTATTTGGTTTATATATTATATAGAACATACTACATAAATAAATAAACCGGAGCAATTGCGTAAAAAGTACATAAATAAACATTATAGTTTATACTTAATGCTCCGGGGTAGAATTTCAACTAATATTCTAAAACCAATCTTTTAAAAAAACAACAGTAAACATGCAAATTAACAATTATGATAAATATTTGTTATAATTTCTTAGCACACTTTTCAAAAAAAAAAAAAAACCGGTACCGGATTTCTTCCCCTGCAAAAGACCATGACTCACATCCTGATTTAAGAATTTTAATTGTGAGAGAGACATAGCGGGCTGAAGCTGCCAAGATGATACCTCTCAACTCATTCTCCCGAATAAGCTGATAGTTAATTAGTCGGCTGGCGATGAGGGCTTTACAATTAAGAATTGCAAAGTCCAGAGCCTTTTTACCCCAGAAGTTCCACCCTTCTTCTATGAAATAGAAATTTTTGTCATTGTTAGTACCAGTATTGTTTGAGCGTACGTCAAAAATGGACACCGACAAAAACAAGATAAGCCCTATTTTACACTTTTCTTCAAACAAGGCGAAAATACAAGCAAGAGGATGAAAATTTGTGCAGTCTTTATGGCCTTGATATAGTAACAGCCAATCACGTGCAATTTTGATTTGGTGGATTACGTTCCAGAATTTTGATGTCAAAGATGCGCCACACTATGGAAGTTTAATTGTAAAAAATGTAGATAAAATAATTGAAATCGTCGGATCCAACCGTCATGAAATGTCTGTTTTGATTTCCCAGGAGATAAAGAATAATTGAAAAAAAATCAAATAAAAATAATGGATTTGTTTTTAATGCACCTTATATAACGGAATAATTAAAAAAATAAAAATAAAATAATACATCAATGGCATCACAAGGTATCGGTTTTACTTTTTTCAGGACCTAAAAGTGGGATGGGACTATATGGGACCAGACCAGACTGGATCGCAATCCTAAATAAGGACCAATACAATACTAATTACGACCAGTGTGGAAAATTGTGAATTGGAAAGAAATTAAGCACTTTGAAATGTTTATATTTTTGAATACTTTGAAATGTTTTGAAACTATTTGTTTAATCAATACCGATATGAATAAAGAACTTATTCTTCTTTTTTTTTTAATTAAACCATTTTGATAGATATTTTTCTACCAAATAAATAATATTTATACAGGATTCCTTTCTAAGACCCGCATAGAGCACGCATTATTTTTAAACTATTTTTCATCTTCTTCAGAAAGGAAAGATTAAAAAGTATGTTCGAAACTTCCTTACAATATTCTCTCTTTTTGTCGCATACGATGGCATTATAAAAGTTTTTAAATATTACTCATAGGTTAGAAAAAATGTCTATCAAAATGATTTTATAAAAAATAACGAGAAATGCTTCATTTGAATCTGTATGACTAAATGAATATTTTTTGCTTTTTTTTCAAACTTTGAGCGAAATGTAGGACCTAAAGATGACATTGTAGAACCATTACATATGTTATTTGGTTAACACACAAGAACACCTTTTCTCCGCTAGCTGTAACTGAAATGCAAAAAAAAAAAAAAAAAACTGAAAAAGAAACCGTCCTAAATTTTATATGTTGTATTCAACATTGGAAGGAAGGAAATAAGGAGGAGGGGTGAGTTATGATGAATGAGAAATTATTCTATAATGCAAAACTCATGTTGCTTTTATGATGATGCAAAATGGAAATGAAGAGAGAGAGAGAGAGAGGTCTTTCTTGAAAATGTATCCCTCTCATAATATTTTATTATTATTAATTATAACATACTCGTACATAATTGGTGTTTTGTCTTGTGAGTTACAAAATCCTTCCTCGCAAGAGAAAGAAAGAAAAGCTGAAAACGTCCAATTTCAATTGGGTCCTGAAGTTCGTGGGGTGAAGAAGTTATCGGCAAGGCCCACATCTTCACCTCATTTAGGGATTCCTTAGTTCATATAACGGATCTTTTCGCTGGGGAGACTCTTTTCCGTGTCACTGGTGGAATGAAGGTCAAGGCTGATCGTGATGAGGATTCTCCTTACACCGCTGTGGTGGCTGCTCAGGATGTTACTGAAAAGATCAAAAATTGGACGGATCGAGGATGTGACCCCCATTTCTTCCGACTCCAAAAGAAAGAAGGTTGGTCGTCGTGGTAGATGATTGTAAACATATACCTCCTCTCTTGTCTTGTTTAATGTCTCATGTTTGATCCCTACTTTTATGGTTGATAAAGTATTTTTGAGCAGAAAATAAAGGGAAACCTCCAATTAATTTTTATATCATCTCTTATTCATATAGCAAAGTTTATCAATATGGTCACCTGATTGTATCCAAAACAGTGACAGGGTATATAAATAAGTTACCTTCTCACATCAACATGGTTAAGTATTATTATTATCATATATATATATAATCAATATATTATCGCAATATCATACTAAGATTATCTAAAGTTTTTAAAATGGTCCTGGCGAATTTGGAAAGAATATGAGTGAAGCCAAAACTAAGTATTTTTTTAATCCTTTGACAGAACAAACTCAAACTTTAAGTGGTCATCTTCATATTATTTCATTTCAAAAACAGTGATTACTCTAATGTATAAAGTGAGGACTGAAAACTTGGAGTAGCATTGAAAAATAATTCTAGCTTTGTTATTGAAACGAGTAATTCATTCGCTCTTACAAAAAATTTACTCGAGAAAAGAGAGTTAAGGAAAAGAAAAATAATAGATACTTCATGAAAAGCTTTTTGGCAGTTATAAAATTGGTCATTTTAAGGCCTTTTTCGCATATCAAGTATAACAATTTTAGGACATTTATAGGTATTTGAGCTAATAAAATACAGCATTTGAAGCTTTTTTGATGTATTTTTCGCTTTAATTCTACCAAAAAATCTTTAAATGCGTTATAACATCAAAAATAACATTTTAGGACATTTAAAGTTGTTTGAGAGGAAAATATACAGCATTTGAATGTATTTTGGATTTTTTGAAAAAAATATCGTCAGCTCAAGTCCTTTTTCACTCTAACTACTTATTCTGTCTAAAAAGCTTTATATGTCGTATTACCTTGCTTCAATCCCCTTTTAACATCCTTAAAATACATTTTTAGTTAAAAATTTGTGTATTATTCTTGAATTTCCAACTAAATACATGTATTTTGGATTCTTTTGAACAAAATATGAATATTTTAAGCTCTTTTCTCTCTAATTCTGCCAAAAATCTACAAATAGGGTAAAAATACCCCATTTAAAACTTTTTCAAGTTTTTTCATTATTACCTATATTTTTTCATTAATTCAGAATTATGCAACCAAATGATAGCCAAAACAAAATAAACCAATCCTGTTTTTATCCCGTATCTCTAAGTGATAAAATGTTGGAGCAACATAAAAAAAGGCAACACGCGTGCTATATCCTACTCGCCGGTGTTAGTGTCAAAAAGGCCGATGAGACCGTTGGCATCACCCTTCCCACTACTTACAATACCAAAAAGTCCATTACAACCCCATAAAGCCAAGAAGAACATAAACCTATGCAGAAATAATTTGGCTGACTTCTAGCACTCTTCCATGTGGTCCTTCTCTGGCCCTGATCTAAACCCTCCGGACTTTTCAGTTTAAAGTGTCTTGGAAAAGTGTGTGTGCCGTACCTCTCATCCAAACTTGGATTCGCTCCGAGTTGCCTTTACGGCAGTGTGGTACGATACGGACACAGCCTTCATCCCCAAGAGATGGCAATGACTTCTATGGCGTGGTAAGGGTGTTATTGCTTGTAAAGGAGTAGGTATTGAATAAAAAATATAGCTAAATATAATATTTAAACATACCACAACTTTTCTTTTTATTGTCTTTTCTTCATTCCATAAACATCACGTTTTTCGTAATTTAGTCATTCTACTACATGTTTTTGTACCCACTCTGTATATATGTATACAAAAAACGAATGTCTTGAAACACACGGAATTAATCTATCTTGAAAAAAACTCTTTATTTCCTGAATACTGTTTTTTTTTTCCTTTTGGGAAAGGATCAATGGCAAAGAACTTCAAACAAAAAAGGATTTTTTTAAAGGATCTTTGAAAAAAATATATATATGCATTACTGTATTATATAATTTACTCGGTCATAGAACTTCAAAGGTGGTACTAAGACTCTGTTGAAATGTACATAAAGGTATATCTTAATATATAAATCATCACACCGGGGATCTCTAAGAGTATATAGATACCAGATAACACTTTGGAATTAATTATAATTATTGCTTCACGAAATTGAAATTAATGTTCCCTTTAGATTTTCTGGCTTGATTTACATCTTCAAATATTTATTTATATGTAATAAGTATGTAAATAATTGAGTTTTCACCTGATCAAGGATCTTGTTAAACCCATATTTACTAAAAAATAAATATATTTAATCTTTGAAATATCTGAGGGTATTTTGAAGTAAATATATAGAATGTATAATTATATATGATTTTGTATAAGTAAATTAACCGAAAAATAGAAAAAGTAATTGCCTATTGAAACATTCAATAATACCGGATGTAACAAATAAAATGACACACATAAAAAGATTTTTGCAAATTTTAAGTAATTTTTTTATATAACTTATTAAAAATGAGACTTTTAAGCAGATAAATTTGTTTCATAAAAAACAATTTTCAGTTCAAAGATGTCTTAATAATGCGACCGAATAATCCGTATTAAAACATTCCTCCATGCGTGAACCACTCCTTCAGAGATCGCGAAGTGAGTCAGATAGAAGCAATCAGGGTGACCGTTTACAATGTCAAAAAGAGGAAGGCGGCATTATTCATGCAGGAAGCCTTAATTGGACCCCAATTTTGTTAAGGAGGCTGACAAGCCCTTTCTACTTAAGAGTACGTGGCTCCATGCAGATACATTCAATGTTTCTTAGATGACAATCCCTAGAATCTTTTAAGTAGCCGAGTTTACACCGTTTTGAATTCCATGAGCTACAACGATATAAACAGACTTATAAAGATATATGTAACAAATCATGCTATAAAGAAAAAGACGCTATGACACTTTCTATGTATGATAGGGGTGCATTTTGATTTGACACATTGAAAAAGGCTCACACTTTTTTACAACTATAAGTGATATTTTTCTTTTAAATTAATTTTAATGTACATTTATTGGTAAATACAAGGGGCGTTGTTCGCTTTCATTAATTAGAGGAGCTTAGCCTAAAAAAAATATCAACACTGTTATATAATGACTTAGATAAATAGGTTTATTTTATAAATATACTAGCAAAGGTTGCCATGTCGCAGGACTGAAGAGAAGGAAATAGAAACAAAAAAAAAAGGAGAAGAGAAGAGAAAGAGAGGGAGGGGTGTAGAAAGAGACAGAGGGAGAACAGAAGAGGGGATAGACAGAGAGAAAGAGGGAGATATAGGAAGAGAGAAGGATAATTAGGTTTTATTATGGTCAAAAACAGGCACTTTTTAGTCTGAGTACTAATTGATAAAATATCAAGATCTTAAAGTGTCAGCGTCATAATGGCAAAACTCAATATATGTATATATACAATATCGTAGTCTTAAACTATTTATGACGTTCTTCCAAGTTTCACAAAGGGGAGTTTGCGAGATATTGTTTCAGTCTCACTCCTATAGAATACTTTATCTAACGTGGGGTTATTTTTATACCAAAATAGTCTCATAACTTTTTCAGTCTAAAATAATTATTTTCTCATAAATAAATCTTTATATTTATAAATTTGTAAAAACAAATCTAATACTAATTAATATTAGTAATAAAAATTTGAAGAGCTCCTTCCAAAAACAGTAAGTTCATTTTCTAAATTTGAGATTAAAATTTTAAAAGAGTCGTGTTTAATAAAAGGTCCATAAACGTGATGTGCCGAAATAGTGCCAATATTGAACATATTTTATTATATCCCAAAAATATTTGTAAGGTACTTACTTCCCATATTTATAATACGTGGATAAGTTATATTTATTGTATGCAGTGTAGTTTTCCAAGAAAAACATTAAAAAAAGGATTAATGATTATTTTCTTGTGGCTTATTTCTAAAAATATAAGAAATTATAACTATACTCCTTTCATGAAATCGCTGAAGTAAATATACCTTAGATATTACGTACAAATTAGTGAAGTGGTTCTCAAAATCGGTTTCTCTACAGCACCGATTCCCAACCTGTGTGTTGTGACGCCAATGGAGGTCGTCTAGGACCTTCTGAAATATTGTTTTATGATACCGAATGTCCTTGTGCTAATATCAATATTCTCTAATTATAATAGTCAACTAAACTTAATTTTATTTTGTAAAATTTCAGACTACGACATGTCTGTTAATGTTATGGAACAAGTAATCCAAGAAATTAAATCAACTCCACTTGAAATATTTAGTATTCAGCTTGATGAGTCATCTGATGTGGGAAACTGTTCTCAGTAACTGGTTTATGTGATGCATATTTATGATGGCGATTTCAAAGATAAGTTTCTTTTTCAGAGCACGTGAAATGACAACTACTACATGCGATGTAACGCCCAAGACCATAGCTACATCCTTTTGTTACTCTTGGTCTTGATATATTAAAGTATTGGTCTCTTTATCTCTGATGAAGTGGCCTGAATAACAACACTAGCACATGTATTATAGTATAAAATGATAAATTGTTATCAGCCTATTTTGAAATATGTAGGTATAAACTCTTTCTGTTGGACATCCATAATATATTGGGGAATAAGTGGTTGGGAAAATTGTAAAAAGGAAGAAGGTGTTTTTATTAAAATATCATTCATACGGGGTTGATCTTATCAAGTGGTACACATTTTGTTATTTTTAATTTTACTGGAGTAAAATTGAAACAAAAGGTTTCGTAAAGACATTTATTAAAAAAATCCTATGAAAAATATTGCTCGGCACTACTTTTTTTTAAATATGTGTGCCCTCAGCTCTAACAATTGCTTCAATATGAGGCCTAAATCCCTTGCAGACCTTGACTATGTAGTCAAACTCGACCTTGGTGCACTCCTTCTTGATGAAAGGCTCTAGGTACTACTCCTCACTCATGTGACAAATAGTAGTACAAATCCTTTCCAGACCCGCCTAGATAGAGCAGTCCAAGGGGTTTGCATCTGGAGAGGAAGGCACTTACGTGTTAGGTTTCAAAAGTCTAGAAGGTTGTCTCTCACGAAGGCCTGAGTAATAGCTCTGCGATGATAAGGAGCTCTGCCTTGAGTGAAAACAAAGTTGTTCCGAACTTATCACCTTCATATCCAGAAGTTCGATGCAAGCATCTGCATTGATCTGTTCCTGCCTCTCCACAAAAATGGGAGGGCATAATATGTCTGTGCTGGTCACAACGCTCAAGACCATGGTGGTGGCGAATAAGTCCCTGGAACAATAAACAGTGGTACGGCTGCACCCGAGCTCCTTAAATATATCCAGGCTTTGACCTGTTCACTCATTAATTTTCTGAAAAGTTGTATGTACGTCGTTCATTCGTTCCCTTTTTTTGGTTCATTCTTTAAATTTGAAACAGACATAACATTAAAGAATAAAGTTTTTGAGAACGATAAAAACTATTGTTCCCACAAATCCAGTAAAGTCAAAGGTTGTGAATATAAAAGTACTAGAGTGAGTACACGGCATTGGTTAGAGTTATTAAGTGTCGATAAACTTTGCTATAAAAATGTAGATATGTACGACTCCTTCCCTTTTGTTTGTAATATAATGTTACACATGTGCCTCGTGAGAGAAGGTTCAAAATTTCACTGTTTTGTGGCTCCATTTAGCTCGTTCTCGTTTGTATTGTTGTAATCGAGTCGGAACTTTGCATAGGAATCTTGACCCACACAATCTACCTTTCACCAAGTTGATTAAAATTTAAATTAAGTGTACCACTAGATAAAATCAATCCTCTATATTATTTGCATATGGATGGAAGACTTTTTATGTCGGAATTTCAGCCTAATTACATATGAAATTATATAAATAAATATATTTTGAAATAGACTCATCTGTAAAAAAATATACATGACTAATTCGTAATAGGCACATAACAATTTTTACTAACATGCACTAGAATTATATTTAAATATTTATTTAGGAGAAGGAAATCATCATTTTAAATATAACTTCCTTTAATCGAAGGTCTTTGAGTCAACTTTTGTAATATAAGGATCCCGGTGACACATTCTTAGAATCCATTTTGATGGATTAATGATGTCGTGAGTAGTTTTTATTCATAAATCATATTTTACTATATCAAAAAGGAAGAAGAGCAGGCTCATGTCGTTATTCCACTAATTGGGATTTTTACTCTTTGAGTAAAATGTAATTTTACATTGGTTAAAAAACTCACAATTCACATATTGGTCGTTTTTTGCGTGAGTATATGTCACATCAGATGTGGTGTTTCAGCATAAAAAGAATCTAATCAAAAATCTAGAAGAGGACTAAGTCCTAGTTTAATTATTACTTCATAATGTATATAAGAATATAGAGCCCAATAATTCATGTACATATTGGAGTCAATTATTGGGTTTTTATTCAAACTACTGGGATAAGTTGAGTTACTCCAGAATTATTCAATTATAATTTATCTTTTTCTTTGGGACGATAAACTTTGGCTACTTTAAGACCACCATTTTTTTTGACACACCCAAAGGGTTAATAAGAATAATTTGTTTATAGAAATTGTCGAAGAATATATATCTAATGCACACTCAATTTTGAGAAAAAACTTTCTAGCTTCCTTCTGTGTTGACAGGACACAGATATGTCATTCCTTAAGACTTTATTTGAATTATTCACTAAACTCTTTTCAAAGGAATTCCATTGATTATTTACCATCGATAATTTACTCGAAGATTTGGATACAGACTTGATAATTGAATTGGACTTTTAAGAAATGGATCGTAAACAGTTCTGCAATAATTTGAACAATGCAATAAACAAAACAAAAAATATACAGTACATTTATTCCCAGAGGTGTATCAAATATTTCATAGAAAGGTTTTTTTCTATTTAGCAATGTGAATCGGTTTTTTCATTTTCACAAGCTGTTATTGTTATTATTTAATTTTTGAAGCCAGAACATATAAGTTTAATTAAAAGTAATTACTAGTGCGTATGTTCATTAAATACGTAGAGTAACAATGGAGGTTTCCTCGGGAGTTATAAGTGTAAGTCTTTGTTGTACTTGGATTAGAATTGAGGATCGATATCGGAGTAATTCTAACCTATATATCCTTGCTATGTAAGGAGTTGGACTTGTGTTTAACTAATTAGATTATCTAACAGATGGTAATGACATAATTTTTGATTCCTAGAATAAAATTTAATATTTAATTAAATTTTTCTCCAAAAGTTTCATTTTTGGGAACAAATTTGGATTTTTTAAATTTTTGAAAACATTTTTATGTAAAAATTTATCATTGAAATTAATTTTTGAAATTTTTTTCCAAAAATTTCATTTTTCATATTTTTGTTTCAAAAATTCCGCAAACCCAGGCACTCTCTGCTAGTCAAAGTATATGTAATCTAATTACTAGTGCGTGTACTCATGAATGACGGAGTGTAAGTTTAAGTCCTTATTGGACTTTAGAGTGTTGTTGATCTTCTACATTGGAGTAATTCCTTCCTATATTTTCTTCCTACATACAGAATTGGTTTTATGTATAGGTCCTTCCTCTCACGGCTGCTTGTAGCTGATCTAATAAAATGTCTTGAAATCTCAGCTGCTCTCCTCCAAAACATTCTTCAAATTGTCGGGGGCCACGTTATTTTTATTTAATTTTTACACACTGGTAGGTCATATTTCATGCATTGCTGTTTATTTCAAAAGTGAATTACTTCAATGAAACAACTGAATAATCCATCTGATAGCTTTTTTTTAATTTCTGGAATTCCACATTGGTTTCTGAGGTATACTAGTAATGTCTGAAATCGTGACTAGATTCTGAAATTGGATTCAATTTGAGTTTACTATTTGTAGAAAAGGAATTGCAATTGCATATTTTTCTGGGATTCTCTCAGTCTTCCTACTATGATGATAACGTACATCGTATTTTGCCATCTGCTCATAATTTTTCTTTTACTCTGATTGTTTCATATTTTTTTGATAAACATTAAATTTAAATTAGTTCTTGTTATTTTTTGAACTATTTCCTACTATTAAATGAAGATTAATTGTACAGAAAGGAAGAATTAGCCACCTATTTACATGTCGTTACCTTGATTGTAACGCACAATCCCTTTTGTTAAAAAAGAAACAGAAAAAAAAATGACGAAAATCATTTTGTAGTTTGCCAATTCTTCCCAACTATTGAATTTTTATTCAATAATTGCTGAGAACTGTTCACAGCTTAATAAAAGCTAATTCAAACTCAACCAGTCAACGATTAAAACATTGATAAGTGGGGAAAAAACATAATACAGTATTTAAACTGTCATGTTTTCGGACTTTATCTTTTTGGAATGTGAAAGGTTGAGGAATAGACTAACAATAAGGCTCTCTCTTGGGTTAGAAATCAATGACTGTTCCTCCCCACCTGTAAGTCCGGATTAAGAGACAAATAACAAAGAAATAAAAATAAGTTAATGGCTCAAAATCCATTTTATACAATGGTGTACTCACAATGCATAATATAATATAATCTCTTAACCCTCTTCTTCTGATGCTCCCACCAATCCTGTCTCTTCCGCCTGTGCAGTATGAAGTATTAACTCCATTAAAAATAAAAAGTATTGTATATTGCATTGCATTGTCATTTGACCACAAATCTGTCTTTATAACAAATGAAACCATCTTTTCTTCATATAAACATAATTATAGGAAAAATTATTTATTATAGGGGTATCTGCAGGATTATATATATATATATATTTCATTTCTTTCTTTTTTTTAGGGGGGATTGGTTTTTTAATTTTTTAAGAAAAAAAATCTTATCGCCGTCGTGAGGGCCTCTGTTGATGAAGGATGGGATACCATGGATGTAAATTTCATAGAGAAGAGAACAGGAAGCTAACAGTAAATTAGTTATTTCAAAATATGAATAGGTATAACATTTTTTTCAGATTAATTAAATTCGGACATGTTGTCTCAGTAATGTATCTGATTGAAGTGACTGCACTTCATCATTTGTAAAGATGGAGAATCAACATTCAGTATTTAGGAGGGTACAAGAGGCTTCAAAATTGCCCATTTCAACCCAAAAATGGGGGGGGGCTTGACTTTGTAAAAGTCCGTTTTGGAATGCCCCTAATAGAATAAGTCTTTGTGCATGGAAAAAAAAATATTATTTCAAAATTGAGAGCAGTCTAATGTACATTAAAATATGTTGTACATAATACAGTTTCTTATTCAAAAGAACATAGTCCATTTCCATGAGAATGATGGATCCATCGTGGCTTTCTTCTGAGTCAATGAGTCATAAATGACAACAAAAACATCAAATATTCAATTTTTACATACATATCATGAATCATGATCCATTTTCCTATAAGGATTCTTGATAAATGTCAACAATTTATTCCTAGCATTATAAACAAGAAGGATCTAACATTTGTGGTTTATATACGTTCATCCATATGGATGTATCCTCTTGAATAAAGCGGAAGTGGTTTCATTACACGTTACATAATTCAACTACAAACTTGTCAAATCCATAATTCATTTTATTCGTTCAAATAGGGGGTGGTGATACTGTTCATTGTATATTATTGTATGTACACAATACACACATAAAAAGATGCATGGCAGAGTTATAAACCCCTTTCAAGTTCATTAAATATTGAAATGAGCCATGATATCCCCCATGAGAACAACTGTAATTTAATAGTGAAATTGATCCGGCGCTTTTCTTTCTCGCTCACTTTTTATTCAGTATAAATGACAATACCTACTCAAAATATACGAACAATATTAACTTAGACTTTTTATTCTCCTGTTCTACTTGTAGAACGTTATAAATAAGGTTGTCAATCCTATGCATTTTGTAGCGTGCAAGTTTTTTTTGTTATTGACAACTTGAACATTGTTTTTTAATATTTTTTGAAGCTGTTATAAAATATGTTCAAGAAAATGGGGGTGGCTTTGTCTTATTGACATTCTGAACAGAATTACTGGCAATTTCATTATTATTTAATTCTTGAAGACAGAGCATCTATATAATATATAAGAAGGGATAGGTATAAAGAAAAAAAACATGTATACCAATTATAAAAGGAAAAGTTCTAAATTTGTTCACTATTTAATTCCCCGTTGTACTGTTAACGTCTCTTTTTGAAGCAAACATTCTCGCCTATCTTTGGTGTAAATGGTTTTAAAAATGCATTAATAAAATATTAAGGTACGGAAAATGATTAGATTTTTATAATTATTTTGAAACCTTAATTGAAAAAAGTATTTTATTCTTTAGTTTTATCAATGTCAAAATATTATACCCCCCCCCCTCCCTCCCCCTCCGCATAACTGTTCCTGATCGTACACGTGTTTTCCTTTTGGGAATCAAAATTTGATAACCCGTGTTCTTCATTCTTTCCATTTTGGACTTCCAAATACATGACAGTAGCACACTACTGTTATCTTAATGAAAAAAGAGTTTTTATATATTTATAAAATTTGGTTTTTAACCCTCTTCCAAGATGGGCGACTCCCAGAAAGATGATGCCACGTGCAAAGGTCAACAGATACTTCTCAAGTCAGAAAATCATTTTTAATGCCTGAGATGCTTGAGAATATGTCTTTGGCTACGTGGAAACTTGTCTTTGCAAAAATATATCCTTTATATACCACAGATTGCGTTACATTATCCTTTTCCCTCGTGAAGTATCCTGTTTTTTCTTCTCTTCGTCGAAATCACTTTTTTAATTTGAAATACGGCGTTACATCTCTTACACAAAAATAAACAGTGTCAGCTGTGGATGTTTTTGCTTCTTTTTATCTTATTAGTGTTCTTGAATGTGCGGATTCGAATTAGTTCTTTTTAAGCTGTAAATAATTCACAACAGCTTTTGGATGAAATTAATATTTTGGAAGAATTGCTCAGCTACAAACTGGTTTAAGGTAATTTTTCTGTTTCGTTTCATTCCAAGGGTTGCAACATACAATAAAGTAACGATTTGACACAAGACAGCAAATTCATGAAGATTGCATAGTTAGCTATAGAGTAATATCTATGGAACCTTCAACTTCCCTAAGGGACAAAAAAAATTATCGCGTTGCAAACTATATTTGGATATTGATCACGGATTAATAGCTGGAATATATGTTGGGTAACTCAAGGGAGTCAAAAGGCTCGAGGTGCTGAAGCCTCCGCCCCTCCCCCCAAAAAAAAAAGGAATTTTTGATTACTAGAATTTTTTTTTTCCTTATATAATATTTGATTTTTATTTCCAAAAAATTTAATTTCTGAATTTTTTTTCAAAAAATTTATTTTCTCAATTTATTTTCAAAACTTTAGTTGTTTTTTTTTTAACATTTTTGGATTTTTGAAATTTTTTTCCCAAAAAATTAATTTTGGGTGTATAGCTGTTGATTTTTTTTAAATTTTTCTCCAAAAATGCTATATTTAAAATTTTTCTCCAAAAATGTAATATTTATAATATTTTTCCAAAAAAAATATTTTTGAGTGAACAGCCGCGAATTTTCGAATTTTTTTTTTCCAAAAAATTCCAAAAACAAGCCCCACAAAAAATATAATCCAGCCAACGCCCCTGTTTCTACATATTATATAAATAACTATGACATTCTAAAATCCTACATGGCGTCGCATTCAGTGGAGTATGAAATCTATGACGTCATCTAAAATATTTTTTTCTTTTGGAATGATCATGCTAAATAGGGGAGTAATATCAAGTTAGACTCATTTCTCCTCCTATTAATTATTATCAATAATATTATATCATCCCCTTCTATGAGAAAGAGTTAACTCCACCGAGCAAATACCCTCACAAACCGTGTAGACTATAACTATTTTATTACACATATCATATTCATTAGATTCGTACAAATGCACATATTACTCATCCAGAAATACTTTGAACATCACTAGGGTTGCAAAATTCTGAAGTTGCTAAGGCGTGTGGTGGTGATGATGGTCATTTTTCAAAGGGTCTAGGAAGGATGTACAATATGTATATTAATTTACGATTGTAACAAAAATACTTCATATTAGTTGATCAAACAACAAACTTAAATAGTTATTCTCAACTCTGAGCTTCAATTATAAGAGTCATAATAATCATTTATCATCATTAGTAATGCCTTTAGGGCATAGTGGAATGAAAACTACATTCATAAGCTCATTGAGGGTCCGTAATGTATTTACAATTATTTTCATCAAGGAATTATTATATTTATGATATTATGAATGTCATTCTAATTTATAGCATAGAAACCTCTCTTAAAGGAGTGAGTAACGCACTTCACTTATGAATACAAAGTCCTTTGATGACAATCAGAGGTGTGATTTCGTGTCGTAAATTGATTACTTGTGACTTACAGTGTCGTATCTTTGATCAGTGATGCATAAAATGTTTCCCTGGTACCTATGTAAAAGAAGCCGAAAATGAACGTGGTAAGCTTTACAATTTGAAGGTTGTTTGGGAGGAGAGCAGCTTATCTGTCATGACGTTTTATCAGACAACCTCCAAGTGACTGTGAGAGGAATGAAATAAACACAAATCTCACTCCGTATTTATAATCATTAAAGCTGGGCATCAAGTTGTGTTGAATAAATGTTTTGAGATTAGATTGCTGCGTGTATTCTTTTTTTCTTTTATTTTTTATTAATTATTTGCAAAATCCTTGTTGTGTTAATGTATCCCATTATTAATATAAAAAACTTTAGATTGCCGTCTACCTTAGTGCAATATTTAATATAAATAATATTATTAGTGATATGTCAATAAAAACATCCCCTGATTTCAAATAATGGGATTTGCATCTACCCATCCTTCTTAAAAGCTTATATTTTTCCATTTGGATTTCCTAACCACACTCCTATCGATCTTATTTTCATGTTCTACCAAGTGGTCCATTAAAATCTAAACCCTTTAAACTTCCACAAGATATAATTTATTAATTAACAATAGAATTTCAACGATACTATAAATATATGTATGCCTGAGCTCTCTTAATGATTAGTGTAGTCTCCCTGTGCGTCAATGATGAATTCCAGGTTGTGGCGGAAGTCCTTGTACCCACTGGAGATGTTGTCCTCTTTCATGGCGTCTAAGTGCTGGCTAACAGTTGCTTAGAGGACCTTAGTGTTTGGGTGACAGACACTGCATGCCGCACAAAAGGTGCCATCGAGGGGGTTAGCATCAGGGGCCCAAAATTATAAAAAAAGAGTTCATAAGAACTCAAAAGACTCATTAAAAAGAGTCTTGGATCGGAGGAGATAAGTTTATTTCATTGCTGATGTAAAAAGTGGCCTCTCCACCCTCACAAGGCTCTTTCCGTCCACTTTTTTGATAGATCTCTTGCATGGGCCTCTTCTTTAATTCCTTCGTTTCCAGTTTGGTATTGTTGACATAGTCCTTCTTCCTTTCCAATGTTTCGAACTTGTTGACGGCGTAGACAGTGGTCCTAGAGACGTCCAACTACTTGAAGTGCGCAAATGGAAATGTGTCCATAACGTTCCAGTGTCATTTTCTCGACTTATAATTAAGTTAGCAGGCTCAAGTTTGTTTTGTTTTGTAACTAATTGTGTACGCTTTAACAGATCGAAATATTAATTAGTTTAAATCACTTGACCTTCATTAATTATTGAATTAGTAAGTGTTCAGATTTCAATGGGCCACTCGGTATAGAAGGGATCTAGTCTCTTTGTGCCTCAATCTGTGGATATTATCTCCTTTAATTAATGGAAGAAAAATTTATTGTGGAGATGCCCTTTTACTTCAAGGTATGTGGTAGGGACTTCTTAACTCGTGACTACAGTTGTATTTGGCCAAGGATTATTTTTGTTTTAATTTCTTTTTTTTCTGAAATTTTGTAGTTAATTGTAAAACTTCCTATCTTTACTAACTTGAGACTTGCGTTGGATTTGGAAATTAGTGACTTTGTTAGTCACACCTACGAATGTATTATTATTGAAGTAGCCTGACTAATTTTATTGGAGTCGAGACAAAGGATCCAGTCTAAGATGCAAGGGATTTTAAATACAGATTGTATTGTTAAAAATATTGACGGAAGGATGAGGGTATAATGGAAGAAGGAAGGAAGATGATTACTCCCTCATCAGTCCTAATGACTCTTTTGTGAATGGAGGTTATAATTAATGGTAAATTAGCTCTTGAAATCATAATTTATCCTATGTTTTTTTTTTCTCTGGGTCATGAATAAACAATATAAGTAGTACACTAATCATATTGAAATGGAGCGTTGTGGAAATTCAAGTATGTGTATATCTATGATCTAGATCTATGTAAGTGTGTTCACAATATACATATGTAGGTTTGTAAGATAGGGCGGTTTGTATTACAACTTTATTCGAATTTTGATTACGACTAGGTTCGAAAAGTTGTCACACAATGAGAAAATAACAACTGCATAAAATGTTTGTTCAACAATGTCATTTTAATGTAGTACATTTTGATCAAAGTTTGGAAAAAGGCAAAAATATTATTAAAGTTTTTTTTTTATAAAGTACCCCTATAATGGATAGATTCATTGTTGCGTATTTAGGATTTTTAAAAAGTTATTGAATAATGAAGAGACTTATGAAATAATCATAGGCTTATTGAAAAAACTACTTGCATCCCCAGACATGGAACAAATGATTACTCTTCAAAAAAACAAAGAGAAGGGGATTTTTACCTTGTCTTCTCTCTGTTTGTCTTCTGTGGCAAAATGTCAGTGACATTTTGCCATAGAAGACAAATCTTGCAGTCTATTTGCCTTAGAGTTCCATGTCTCAAATATCTTAGAACTCTGTCTACTGCAGTTATCGTAGAGACTGGACTACCGTCATATATAGTTAAATATCTTGGAACAAGGATCAAACACCTTAACAGTAGAGAGTGTAATGTCAATCCTATAATCAATTAGGTCTACTCCGCAGAAAGGTTCGAGTTTGTTAGGGGTAAGTTCTTGGGCTGCGAGAGCAACCAAAGAACTAAAACGGTCCTTACATATATGATCAAATCCATTGGAGGGAACTGCATGGATGCGGTAGCACTTATACCAGGTACCAAATTAAACGGTGAATTCCTCTACAGAAAATATACTCTAATTATGAAAACCCTCAATCAGATTTGATTTATCGTTGTTTTAAAAAAAAATTAAAAATATTTATAACTGCTCCCAAAGGCAAGCATACTTCAGTATTCCTTAACCCTCTAGCAGTTAAATCATCATTACATCCTAACTTTGCTCATATCAAAGAAATCCACCATAAAGAGTCAAGAAAGAGCTCAGAAACTACAATCGAAGTGATAGTTGATACTATGTGTGATCAAGGTCACAAATGGGCAAGCATTCTTCTCAAGATTTAACAAGTCCTCTTCAACGTTATGTGCTAAAATTTGGTGGTTTCTCAACTCGATGACAACATCCGACAGGAAGGCAGAAAAAGATCCTCTGAAAACAAACTCAAATCAAGAAAGGTTGCCAAACTTTAATCTGATAATGTTTAAGTGCTGAGCATTAATTTTTCTGGTGTGTGCATATATTTTTTAAATAATTAATGTAAATTATATTGGTAATATGTTTCAGCTTTTTAGTGTTGAATTTTTATCAATTGTCCTATGATGAGCAAAAGTTTACTGATTGTAACTCATACAATCTTTATTCAAAAAACCTATAAATATATTTTTATTAAAAAATAACATATTCGTGAACTTCTTCTAAGCCATCCCTTGGAGTGCGCGTTTCTTAGTCTGTTGTCCAGGTGCTCGAGACAAGACATCCATGATAGAGTTCTCTACAATTTGACACATTACCCGTGCAGTATTTTTTTCTAATTTAAATCATTAGTAATGCGTGTTCCCATTAAAGACGGAGATAAACATTGAAGATTTGTGGGAGAGTTATAAGTAGTGATGAAAATCAGGTGCATTTTTTTAGCTCGCCTGTTTTTTTGAAGATGTCAAACTGAGAATACTTCCCTTTCCTAAATAGTTTCAATTATATTCAAAACCTGATTGAACATTACTTTGTGTTCATAAAATACGGTAAGTAACCTTGAGGATTTGTTGTGGAGTTATAAATGTAAGTTCTTGTTGGAATCAGAGTAGAATTGAGGATAGACATCTGAGTAATTCTAGCAACTATCCTTGTACATATACATTTCTCCTTCCTCCCTTGTCACAGCTGATTGTAGCTGAACTAATGAAACGTCATGAGCATTATTCTTTCTGTCCTCCAAAACATTCTTGAAATTGTAAGGGTTATCATATTGATTTTCGTTTTTACATCTGAGTAATTCTAGTCAATATCCTTGTTTTTATCTCCTCTTACACAGCTGATTGTCACTAATCGAATAAATCAAGTGAATATGCTCATAAATGACGGAGAGTAACGCAGAGGATTTGTTCGCGCTGTTATAATTAATTGTATGCCGTTGTTGGACTCAGAGTAAAATTGAAGATCGATATCGGAGTAATTCTTGCCAATGCCTTGCTAAATTCGAAGTTACATTTATATTGTTTTCCTTCCTCTCATAGATGCCTGCTATTTCCTTCTCCAATTCTTCCTCGTCAAGGATGATTGTTACTGATCTATTGAAACATCATGACAGCTAAGCTGTTCTCCTTCAAAACAAACTTCAAATTGTCGTGGAACGACATAGCTCAATGGATAGCCCGCTCAGGAATAATTTTTCTTTTGAACTAAATGTGCATACGTTACATACTTTGTGGTTTATAAAGAAGAAAATATACTTAATGTTCATATATGGACTTTAAAGACAATTCCTAAGTCAGATGGAGTAATTTTAAACTAAAATGTTTACTTATACTTAATCAATGCATCTACATCAGACCAATTAAGGGAACAATGATTTTTTTTTGTCAGGGTTACCATATCGATACATTTTTTACATACCAAAATGCTCCTGATTAGCAGCACTATCCAGAAGTTTTGGTTTTTGGATTGTTTTTGATAAAATTATTTCCGAAACTAAAAATTTTTGAATTTTTTTTTCAAAAATCCATAGCTATTCACAAAAAATTTGAAAAATTAAAATTAAAAAAATAAATTCAAAGTTGTTCAGAACAAATTTGAAAGATAAAATTTTTTAGATACAAATTTCTAACGATTAATTTTTTTTTAAATTCAATATTTTTTTTTTTAAATTAAAAATGAAATTTCAAGGATTCCATTATTTGGAAATAAATTATTACCCCAATTTTCAAATAATTTTTTTTCATGCTGACCAAAAAAAAAAATCCTAGTAAGAAGCAAAATTCAATAATTTGGTGGGGCCTACAACCCCTCCAGCCCATCCTCTGTGGACGCCCCTACTATCTATTTGTGTAGCATCTCCCCTTTCCATAGTCACGGGCCTGGTGCTATCTAAAGATGCAATTGTAGTAGAACAATGCAATTTCGCAGCAGTTATTTTCTTACCAAATAATAACTTTTCTCCACTCTCATAACTGAAATTCGAAAAGAGTTGACAAACAAACCCCCCTAATCGAAGTGTATTGTAAAACACCATGTTTATTGATACTTTTGTACTCCGTAGGTAATTCATTCACACAAAGAGAATAAGAAGAGAAACAACACATTTCTTCATTTTCTTAACTTATTTTTGTTCAATCGTAAAAGAATTGTTTTTATGGTAAAATATGTATGTATATTGTATACATAGATTATAACTTATAAGTCTTATGTATATACATAGACATATATGGAGATCCCTCTTGTTATGGAGGAATTCTTCTACCCTCAGCGAGGATAATTGTATTACTCCCGGTTGCAAGAACTTATTCAAAAAGATATTTTTCATCTTTATACTTCTTTTATTCTTTTTCAAAAAATGATTTAGCATTTTCTTTCGAAATGCTGGAAGGGATCTTAGTTTCATCACGTTTTGCCTTCATGCGTAAAGTCATATACATACAATACACAGACAGACATGCTATACAAAGACTACACACATATTATATTCGTATTGGGAAATATTGTCAATATAGATAAAATAATATCTAGCTACAAAATATGTACATTTAATCAATCGTATTCGATTTTTTAAAGCTTGACCAAGTCGTCTATAAAGATATGAACACTCTGAACTTTAGAATTCAACAAGACATAACTTATAAATTAACCATAGAATTTCCACAAAACTAATCGTAGAAATAGATGTGTGTCTGAGCTCTCTTGACCATTAATGTAGCCGCCCTTAGAGCCAATGATTGCTTCTAGCTGACGGTGGAAGGCATGGCATCCGATGTCATAGCGTCCCAATGCAGGCTGAAAGTAGCTTTATGGGTCTCGGTGTTTGGATGAGGGACACTGCAGGCCTTCTCCACGAAAGGTATACAAAATGTGTAGTTGAGGGGTTGGCATCAAGACTGCAGGGGGGGGGCAAAATGTCAAAAAGAGTTCAAAAAGACTCAAAACTCTTTCAAACGAGTCTTGAAGTGGAACAGACGGGTTTCTTTCATTGCTGGTGTCAAAAGTGGCCTCTACCCCTTACCAAGGATCTTTCCACCCACTTTTTGATAGCTAACTGGACAGTTTGGTGTGAAATCCTGAGATCTCTTGTATGGGCTCTCAAAAGCTTAAGAGGATTGGCCTGGGCTGTTTTCTTGAACTTCTCCGGATCCAGTTTGGTCTTTTTGACAGATCTCTTCTTTCTCTCTAACATTTTGGACTTGTGGACGTCGTAGACGGTGGTCTTGGAGTGTGCGAATGCAAATTCGTCGATCATGTTCAAGTGTCATTTTCTCGACTTGTACGTAAAGTACAGAGCTTAGGTTTCTTTTGATTTGAAACTAATAATTTATACCTTAATATATCGAATTATTAATTACTTTCAATCTTTAAACTTCATTAATTATTGAAATAGTACATTTTCAGATTTGAATGGAGCAACCATTAATTTATATAGAGCAGTTGGACGACAATAAAATAATCCTCATAATTTCCCAAACCATACCAAAGCCACTTCAAATTTGTGTGGGATAACCTTGAAATCTCCAGAAGGATTAATAATCACCACTACCACTTTAAGAACCAAAAAAGATATCTTCTAATTTCCAAAACATAGGTTCAACAGTTCAAAGGTTATTTTATTGTCGCCCATCTGAAGATGAAAAACCATGTACGGATCCTTAGAAGCGCCAGTCTCATCTGTAAATGGAACAGATTGGTACATGAATTTTTTTGTGAATGAAGATTTGGTTAATTTTCCTAAAGCCATAATTACATATTGATATCCCTAATTTTTTACCAAAACTATAGAGCCAAGTTATCATTTTCCTTTGGGGGCGTACACAATTTGTCCCTCCACAGAATGCACCTTTTTAACTCAATTAAAATGATGAATCAGCGGAAGTTTTAGGAGGACATTGGATACACTATTTTTATAAGCTCTGGATTTTTCTACTGCAAATGGAATGTCCCTCAAATTATTTTGCCATTGATTGATATAACACGAAATATCTCTTTCCATATTGTGAGTAATATCCTACTACCCAATGAAAAATAGCAAAACAGTTAGGAAGAATTGGCTTACTACTTTGTACTCAGTACATACAAACTGGAGATTTTTAATATAAATGTTGCTAGTATCTATCAAAGTAATATTTTACTTAAATATGACATTTTATCTAACAAAATTTGATATGAAATTCAATTTAAACTGTGTTACTGAATCCATCAGATAACTAAGAGTTTATTTACTCCAATTTATAAGACATAGTTGGAACAAATAAACAATGTAAAATAAATCTGTTCCTAATCAAAAAGGTAATTCATTAATTTCACGATTAAAGCATATACATGGTGAGAATGACAAACAGTTTTGCATCTATATATATGAAGGCGTTACTCCACAAATATAAAAATGTACGATGTACTTTTTGGTTAACTGTTGATTTTATCACTTGATGCTTTAATTATATGTACATGAAAGTAAATCCTAAGAATTTTTCAACGTGTGTTTTTTTTGTTGGCAACCTAAAATAAATTTGTTTTATTTTCTGAAGCTGTTATTATCATTATTCCATTGTTAGATGAGAATATCTATGTATAAAGTGTAATCAAAAATGTATATGCTTCTGAAATACGGAGAGTAACGCAGAGGATTTATAAATGTTAGTCCCTGTATGGCTAGGAGTAGAATTGAAGATTGACATTCGATTAATTTGTCTGCATGGGGTCGGCTGGAGAGGCTGTAGCCCTCCACCCAAATTAAGGAATTTTGGCTTTTTAATGGAAAATTTAATATTTGAAATTTAATGGAATTTTTAATTTTTTTTTTGAATATCTATGAATTTTTGAAATTTTTGTAAACTAGAATTGGAGTGTGACTTGTCCTTGTTTCCTTCCTGACATAGCTATTCGCAGCTAACTTAATAAAACGTCATGACAGCTAAGCTGCTCTCCTCTGAAATATTCTAAATATTGTGTGATTTACTGTATTAATTTTTGGTTTCTCACGATTTACAACCCTAGTGTATAGTGTTTTGAAAAGCGGTAATTAGTATAAATCAAATTAACTCTTGTTAAGCTATGGACAATCCCACACTACTATTGTACCTGACATTGCCAGGAGTTATTGGGCGTCGTCGAACAATCTTTTAACAAATTTTGCTTAAATAAAATAGAAGATAACTTAACATTAAATCCTCGGGGTTACTCCTCGTTTATATGAGAACCAGAATTTACTCAATAATTAGAGGTTCTCTCCTCAAGAATGAAAGAATAATGACAACGGCTTGATATTTTTTTTAAACATAAGCCAGGAAGTAATTTTATATAAAGTACTTTCTTCTTTTTTACTATGAGTTGAACTGTACCCCTTTTCATTTTTACTTACTAGCGATTCCGATTTTTTACAACTCTTATCATATACTAAAAATGTATATGAATTATGATTCACATTAGAGAGCAGTATTATAAAGTACTCTCGGCATATTATACTCCAATTTTTTTTCTTTAAACTGTATAGGTATATAATATACATCAGGGAGCACCATAAAAAATGTACCTGTTTACAACATCGATGTTACAGACAAAACACCTGCTAAAGCTCATAAATATGAAAAACAAATGGACAACAAATATTTTATATGACAACAAACTGATTTTATATGTGATAAGACGATTAATCAGAATCAGTCTGAGAAAATGGAATCGGGAAAATAATGTTTAATTTGAGATTCCAATTCTTTTATCATTATTGATATTTAACTATTTATTACTTTTCGAAGATTATATAAAAAGATACCCCCAAAAAAAAAAAAAAAAAAAAAAAAAAATATTATTATAATACTGTGGACACCTATGATAGAAAAATTGTATTTTTTTAAAACTGTTATTTTAAATATTAAAGAATCGGAAAAAAGAATTTTAACTAGAATCGCATCGGCATCAGATTTTTTTTTTAATCTTCCCGGCACTAGATTTTAGGCTTTTTTCTTTTTTTTCCTCGAAAGAGTAAAATTTGAGAGATAAAGCAAGGATCAAATCGGATAATTTAAGCCGTTTACTAGTTGCTTAAACCAACAGATTAGAAAAGTTGTAATACATACAAAAGGCACCTCATAACATTGGTCACTATAATTAATTACTCTTAATTGTCGTTATTATTTCATTCTGGTCCATCGACATTATTTTAATAAACTTAAAAAAATAAAACTGTGTGCACTGGGCCTAATATTTGGGGTGTGGCAACATACTCGTGTACGCAATCTCGTACAAAAATAAAGTAAAGGATAAAATCGTAATTTATTTTTTTCTTCATATATTATACATACAGCTCAATATTTAATCGGCATATTTAAGTCAGTTATAAGCTTTAAATTCAAATTTGTGGGATACATTAATATACCTAAGAATTTTGCTATAGCTTATTTAACCTTTATTTTATTTCAGAGACTTATATTGGCCCGGATATGATCCCTTTCAAACATAGTATGTCAATTTCTCTTTGATTATAACGATCAATTTTAGCTACTTTATGTGTAATTTACAGCACACCCAAGGGTTCAAGAAAAATTTTGATTGATAGAAATTGATGATAATTCGTCCGAGAATACAAATGTCTTCTTAACTGAATTTTGAGAAACAACATTCTAGCTTATTTTTGCGTTGACGGGTTCCATATATATATTTCATTGCTTATCGAAAGTACTTTTAATTCGCCATTGAAAGTACTTCAATGCAAATTTAGATTACTACTCGTACGATTTGCTTATACAAGATAAATCTACAATATAGAGTATACATAAATTACGACTCACTAACACCAAAAATTTTGGAACTATTTTTTGTCAGCTGTTATGTTTCTACTTCTTGTTCTCTTATCAGTGCTCTGAACGTTGATTGATTGAATTCGAATTATCTCTGCTTAAACTGTTAACTATTTCTAACAACAATTATAATTGAATAAAACTCCATGATTTGGAAGAATTGTCTAACTACAGATTTGGGCATCTTTTTCTTTTTGAAGGAAAAGTTGCAAGATACAATGAAGATAACACCAGCAGGTACGTTCAATTTAAATTTATTCCTTCACAATTAGAATGCCCTATATATGTTCTTATTTTTAAAGACCACTATGGTATTTATAATGTAGGAAATAAATTTGAGACTTTATTTTAAAAGAAAGGGGAAAGCTCAAAGTAGAGATATTTGGTGAGTTAACGTCAAAATAATCTTGAGCAACAAATCAAGGAAAGGAGACACTCCCAATTAATTTTTACTTCATATATATAAATACAGTTCAATATAACATAAATATGTTTGAGTAAATTTTAGATCTTTTATTCAAATTTGTGGGATGAGTTATTTTACATAGGAATTTTAGGCCAATATGACTTCTTATTTATAAAATTTATCAATTTATCCAAAAAGGCCGTCCAAGGTCAAGTCTCAAAACTGAAGTTGATAAACTAAGGGTGATAAATACTACTACTTAAAAAATTAACCGGGGTCTCCCCCCCCCCGAAGTTACGGCCTGTATACTTAGAGTAGAGTGCAAACCATCTTTTAATTGTGTTATGATTAAGGATATGATTTTTATAAAGAAGAAACATAGTTTAGTGATTAAAAAGGGGAAAATGATACGGGTTTTTTTTTATTCATTCTTTAACAGATCCTCGTTGTGTTAACAACACCCTCTGAAAGAATAACTCTTGCTTATCTTTCGTGTAAATCGTTTTAAAAATACATAATAAAATAAGTATATATATATACTTGTTTAAGTATAATAATAACATTTGCCTACGACAATGTTATTTTAATAACAGAAGATTCTCATTTTTATAGTAGTAATTCATTTTCTAACCCTAAAATCATATATCAAGCAACTGATATTAACATAATTCAGTAGTACCATATGCAAAGGTGTATAAAATATGTCCTAGAGGGGGGAAGTCGCTTTTTCTGGACGGCAATGGGAGAAAGATTTTTAATTTTCAAAGCTGATATCATTATTATTTAATTATAGAAGAGAGAACATCTATGTATAAAGTAATAACCAGTGCATATGTTCATGAAAGATCGAGAAAAATGAATTTTTGCTTAGGATTTAATAGTGTAAGTCCTTGTTGGAGTCGGATTAGAATTGAGGATCGACATCGGAGCCATTCCTACCAATATGTCCTTGTTAAATAAGAAGTAGGATTTGTGTTCACTTTTTTTCAAATTGTCAGGATTACCACGTTCATTTTCGGTTTCTTTTATTTTTATAAACCGGTAGGAGATGTTTTATGCGTCACTGACCATATTTCTTCCTCCTACCTTCATTTCCCAGTCTTCCAAAATCCCATCCCTAGGTATAATCAAGTACCCAACCAGAAAGGAAAATGACTATCACATTAAAACAAAATTCAAGGTTTTTTCTAAAAGAATATTTAATTTTACATAAAGTTTTATGTTTATTTCCTCTCATGGCTGCTTGCAGCTGATCTAATAAAACTTCATGACAGCTAAGCTACTCTTCTCCCATAGATTCTTCAAATTGTCAGTATTACCACGTTCATTTTGGTTGCTTTTATTTTTACGAACTGGCAAGACATGCATCACGGACCATATGTCTCGCTCCAACCTTCTTCCTGCGCACTTCAAAAATTCCATCCTGAGTTATAATCAAGTACCCAACCAGAAAGGATACTGAGAATCATATTGAATCAACAATTATTGTTGTTTTTTGTACAGAAATAATTAATTATGTTAGAGCCTCAGTGAATGACATAGTAGTATGACAATCATCAAGATTCAACTTCAAAAGAAGAAAACTATTTTTATCTTTCCCAATGACCTAAATTTATTCTTTCTTTCGAGCTATATACAAAGAAATGGAAGAAGTATTGAGCATCCTACTTCTTTCTTCCCCAAATGTATGTAATTTATCATCATCCTATTTGATTCTTGTAAACATTGAAGGAATACTTTTTTCAATACATTTATACATATATCTGTACTCTGCATCTCCTTAGTCTTTTCTTCAAAAAATATGTAAGCATTTATTAACGTAATAATAAAGAAGAAATACACCCCAGAGGGGGAATTGAAGAGGGAATTTGAAAGAGACGCACACGCATATTGAATATATATCACGACGTTACATCTATTGTATCTCTCAACCTTTTCACAAATATCCTAGTTACTGGGCGGTCCATTCAAATATGAATACTTACTCATTCAATCATTAATGAAGGTTGAGTGATTGAGTAATTTCCATTCGCACACTCCAAGCAGTTGGGCATTTCCAGGACCACTTTCTACGTTGTCCGCAAGTCCTTAGCGCTGGAGAGGAAGAAGGGCTAAAACAGTCCAGGCTTATTCCCTTCAGGCCACGGGCCCATGCAAGAGATCTCTGTGTTTCACAGCAGACATTCCAAAGAGCTATCAAAAAAGTGTGTGAAAAGAGACTTGTGAGACTAGAGAGACATTTTAATGCTACAATTAGTCCAACTGAAGAAGGAATTAATTGTCTTTGAAATCCATTGACATAAAAAAAAAATTATTTAAGATCGTTTGAGTATCAAAACTACGCAAGTTGAGTTTAAGATAATAATACTTCCCGAGTGTGTTGTCAATTTAGCTTCTTCACTCCACACTCCACGTTGATTTGTTGACCTAACAATATATATTTTGTTAAGCTGTTAATATCCCTACTATTAAATGGATAAACGTCTAACATTTGAAGATGATGATGTAATTAACTTACCTTCTATCAAGGTGTTACCTCACTAACAGCGTAATTTACACTGTACTTTTTTTGGTCAGCTGTCGATATTTCTACTACCCAACAAAAGAGAGTAAAATCATGTAAAATAATAGCCCATTCGCCATAAAACCTTAAAACAAAGTAGCAAATCAAAGAGCACAGTATCCATATTTGTAGGGAGTTTGAAATTGAATATTTATCCATAAGTAAAGAAGGGATCTTTGTAAAGAAAAACTTAATATTGCATTTAAAAAAGGATAAAAAGTTGATACGTGCGCTCTTACTTCTCTTTTTTTCATTATTTAATAAGTGTGAGGCCATTTAAAGAAGAATTCTCGCCCATCTTTGGTGTAAGTTGATTTAAAAAAGTATAATGAAATTAATATAAATGAATTTAAATAAAATTATAATATTTTGTCAGTGCAAATGCTATTTTAAATATAGAAGCTTTTCCTTCTTTATAGTAGTAATTCATTTTCACCTCCTAAAATCATTTAAGTAGCAACTGATATTAGCAAGAGTCTTAATTCAGTAATACCATTTCTCTCGCTCCCGCCTTTTCCTCGCACTCTTTCACAAATTCGTTTATATATCCATAAGTAACTACGCAACCTCTATGAATTCAGCCCTTTAAATAAATTAAAAAGTTAAGTTTTCAAGGTCAGAAAGAGTTGCATATGGTATAAGGGAAAACACTAAAATTAAGTCATTTGTAGTATCATAAAATTAGCATCTTACATGAAAAAAAAATTATAAAAATAGCTACGACTATGTACATTGTGCAGTGATGTATAAGGTTTGACATCCCGGTCTGTAAAAAGATATGGTCTACCTGAAAATTTGAAGAATTTTCCGGAGAAGAGTAGCTTAGCTGGCATGACGTTGTTTTAGAGCAGCTTCAAGAAGCCGTGAGAAGTAGGAAATAAACACACATCCCACTCCTTTTATAACATGGACATATAGCTTGGAATTACTCTGATATTGATCCTCAATATTACTCCGATTCCAACTAGGACTGACACTTCCGAGGAGGAAAACATCATTCTTACTCTTCGTTTTTCAAGAGCACAGACACAAGGGATTACTTTATACTTAGATGTTCTATCTTCAAGAATTAAATAATAAGGACAAGACCATTGGATTTTTCAAAACCTTGTTCCGATTATCAACTAGAATAGCCGCTCCCGCGGACATATTTTATGCATCTTTAACCATGTATCTCCTCAAGGTAAAAGGTGTGTTTCGTTACTTTGTTTTAAAGCTTTGATTCGCTTCTAAAGGTACAATAATAAACAGCCAATTAGATACATTGAATCCCATTTGTTAACCGCATCTGTTCTGTGATTAGTAATTAGTTCCTCATTAATCAAGAACCACTTTATTAATTATTCATTATATCCTTTCTTTTATTCTTACATGTATTCCCATTCAGTTAGTTCCCCCATGCTGCTGGACGTGCCTATTCTCATTATGGTTGAAGGAAGGAAGGAACAAATAACAAAACAAGGGGGAATTCCTGTTTCTACAAAACTAAGTATATATTATATCAGTATGTAATTAGAGTAACAATGACCAAAGAGAGGACTTTTACTATTATCTTATATAATTTTATTTCTACACGCTCAATCCATTTGTGTTGACTCAACTATTACTTTTATTATATCCTTATCTTTTCTAGGATTCTGTTCCACAATTCATTTTTGGAATGGTTTGATTTATGATAGATAATGTATTAATATCTGTACATTATATATATATATACATTGTGCGTAAGCTATTCATATCATTTTGATGGTATGAGTTAAATCAACTTCATCAAGAACAAAATGTACATTAGACCTATTCAAAAATATACTTTTTTGAATTTTGAACATGTTTTCGCATACTTTCAGATCTGAGGAGCTCGGAAATTATTCTTTTAAAGATGCAAGTATGTCATATACCCGGCCTCATCGGCCTGAAAGTTTTTTCAAATTGCCTTTTTGATGATTTTGCATAGTTTTTGGACAAAGAATATAGATAAAACACACCATTGAATGCCAAAAAAGACATTAAACTAAAATATTCTCATTTTTGAATAATACTTTTTATATATTCAAGATTATCTAATTAAATGAAGGTAAAGAGAAGCATCTAGGTGTGTGTACCTCAGTACTAAAATTGTATACACCCATCTGTATATGTTATATTATCTTATATAAAGCACATTTTTTGCGATAAAGATATTAATATTTTTGAAAGATTATACACTTACCTCAATTTCTTATTTATGAATCCTTTTTCTAACAGCAATTTGAAAATCAGAATGATAAACATATTCTTTACTATTTTATATATTTTCTTAGACTTCTATAAATAAAAACGTAAAAATAACAAAAAATAATTATTTTTATTATCAATTTATTTATTGAAGACAATCTTTTCAAACAATCAAATCATGTACTATTATATTCTACAGCTGGAATGAAATACTCCCTCTGCTTGGGATTTTTAGTTATTATGTTCGCATAGTCAGTCATCCTTTTTATTCCTCTCTCTACAATACCATAATATTATGTATATTATTTTTTTTGTTTTAATATAGTCTACATTTACTGACCATGATGCAACAGGCTCTTGAAGCCAATCTGACACTATATTGAGTATGGCTTTAAAAAAATATATATAAAATTTAGTTTTTTTTTCAGTTTCAATTAAAATATAGACTTTGCCTCTTCTAAAGCTGTCAGGTTTTTTAGTAAAGCATATTTTCATGGCTATGTTCCTCTTTTGATCATCATCTAAAAAATTGCTGCATAGAGGGAACGGAAACAACTCCTGTGTCAAACACCACATGTGATTATGAAGCTTCTTTATGACTACCTCTACTAAATCATTGTCAATTTTTCTGAACCATAAAATGTCTGGGAAAATTTCAAGTCATTTATAGGAGCATCCACAGCAAATGCTGAAGTCCAAAATGAATAAAAACATTGGGAGTATATATTTATGCCATCCATCGTGCTTGATGAATTGCTCCTAGTTTCTGAGTAAGTACAGATAAAATAGTTTATTGTCTAATTTTTTTTATATAAGCATAGCGGCTCACTTTGAATTCCACTATTCCAGGAGATAGTGTCAAAAACCATGGCAGTAATCTTAACCGTGATTTTTTTGTCTCTAACAGACTTATAGGTGCATTAACGTGGTATTCTCCTGTTCAGCTTCAAATCACTAGCACTCCCAACAATTTTCCTTCAGTATATCCGGGTTGGATCCATGAAAATTTCTCAATATTTTGATATCCCTGTGTGCAGCATATGAAGGATGATCTCCGATGAATAATGACATGAATGGTTTTATGTCTTGTGATTATCCTGACTCGACGAGTAATTGATGTAGATACAATGAAAATATCTATGTCAGCCCTACTGGATTTTGCACGTGGCAAAAACAAAGGCTGTTAATTTTTTGTCTGCAGTATAGTTTATTATTTGACATTTAATAATTTTTCGGGGGTAAGTCATTCGCAGAACAAATTACTTTTGCAAAGTCATTTCATTGTAATTTAAATAAACAAGTGGCTTAACCAGATTATTAATAATTTAATTGCATAACTTGTTGTCTTAATTTTACGTTTTTAGTAATAGAAGTTTAAGAAAATAGGTAAATTAATATAAATGTATATTCTGATTATTTTTAAATTGGTATTATAAAAATTATTCTTAAATAAGAAATTGAGGTAAGTGTATAATTTTTCGAAAAAAATATTATCTTTTTCGCAGAAAATGGCTAAATATAAGAGAAAATAATATTGATAGATGGGAGTATACAATTTTAGTACTGTAGTCCGGGCACCTAAATCTTTACCTTCATTTCACTAGATAATTTTGATACTTAGATAATAAAATATATATACAAATTATTATTCAAAAAATGTTATATTTTAGTTTAATGTTGTTGTTGTTGTTTTTTGTATTCAATGATGTGTTTTATCTATAGTTTTTGTCGAAAAACTATGCAAAATTATCAAAAAAGGCCATTTGTAAAAACTTTAAGGCCGATAAGACAGGGTATAGGACATACTTAAATCCTTAAAGAAATGATTTTCTAGCTTCTCACAAGAAAAAGTATAATTTTGAATAGGTCTACAGTATATAGTAGCAGAAGTATTTTTGTATAATTATATATCAACAAATATTTAACAAAACCATGTCCTCCAGTCTGGGAACGGAGGCATTGCACACCTGGATGACGTACTTATTGAACACATTAGCCAACTCCTTCTCAACAGAAGCATTCTTGGAGAAGCACTCTGGTGGCCTTTCTCTCCACGAAGTCCTATATTCCAGTCCGGTAAAAAGCGCCCTATAAGTTTGTGTGCTAGAAATTGGAGGAGTTTTCTTTGCACTAAACTTAAGTTGTTATGGATTTACGCCATCTGCAGACATAAAAATAGGCCCCCAGCTTCTTGGCTGTATTTATTACAGTACCCTTGCTGATGTTGAGATCCTTGGGCAATACCCTCTTGCTATTGCTTGGAAAGGTCCAAACTCTACAGGAAATGCAAAAATGGAGTGTTGCTGATGTAATATTGGGCTACATCGCCATTGCTTCTATAGTTATCACAAATAATAGCAATTCTATTAGTATATTTTTTCTTGAAATTATTTTATGTAAATACCAAATGAACCTATCTAAATATGTATATATATAACTGTTCAAGTTTGAATCTAATAATTAAATTAATAACAAATATTTTTCCAAATTATTTCTATCTTTTTAGATCTAAATGTGATTGATACTGGGGATAGGTTAATTAATTTACTCGCTTCTATCAGGGTCCGAAGGGTATCTTCAGAATGTTTTAAATAAATAAACTATTTTCCCCTATTTTTTAAAACTGTTCTAAATAACTATCGCTTGTAATTGGTTAATTTAGATTAAAGAACTGCTACCCGAAAATTATAAATTTGGTGCTCGGGCACAACGTTGAAAGACAGAGTGTCGAACGTACAAAATATGGAATTAACAAAATGTAGAACGGACAAAACGTCAAACAGATCATTATTATGAGGATATTTGGAGAAAAAAAAAATATGGAAGAAAGAAAATGAAAAAAAAGGAGATTTAAGGGTATGATGAAATTGCAGCCAATTTAGTGTGTAAACTTTTTAAACACTCCCCTTATTCGCTTAACTATATGTATAGTTGTAATGCATTTTAGAATTTTTTTTAGTTTTTTTATTGATTCAATAGCAATTATAACTATATTTTTCATGTTTATTGTATTCTGACTTCAAACAATAAACAAAATTTTTAGTACTCAAAAAGGTGGGGAGAATACTTTTGCATGACGGATTGATGGGTATGCATTAGCATATCTACTTGATCAAGAAAATTAAAATTCTATTGGAAATGTCATACAGGAGGAGTTTGATGGGGGATAGCCAATCAGTATCACCAATAGGCATGTCCTCAGGTCTCTTTGTTTCTTCATTTTCTTTGTTTCAAAAATTTATTTTGTTTCGAAATATCCTCATAAAAATTTTCCGTTCTAAACTTTATACGTTCAACGTTTTCTCCTTTGACATTTTGTTCTAGTACCATAAATTATGTTTAAAAAAAGAAGAACGAAAAATATTTTGAAATAAATCTGGCAAAAAAATGAAAAACTTTCCTCATAAATTTGCTATGGTAATATTGTCATGGCAGTATCATCATTGGGCAGCACTGTCATTTTTATGTTTAAATTGCCACTTAGTTCTGCATCCTCCTATGCTTTTTGTATGTAATACATTAAAATCTTCTGAAATTGCCAAAGTATTACACAAAGTAAATTCCATTGTTTTGAATGGAAGGTCAATGTTACACAGAGGACATTTTGAAGCGTTGGATCGATCATAACATAAAATTAGAAACAATTAATAGAGAAGGGATCTGTGTAAAGAAAAAACTACCTTTAAAAATTAGAAGAGGAAAAACGGTTGTTGTGTTAGCTCTTTCTTCCTTTTAGTTCATTATTTAATAGGTCGTGGTGGTGCTAACATGTCCCTCTAAGAAGAATTCTCGCCTCTTTTCCGAACAAATTGATTAAAATGTGTATAAAAAAACAAAAATTTACGAATTTAAATGTTATTATAATACTAGCACGAACACGTTATCTAAAAGATAACCAATTAAGATTATGTTATTTACATTTAGCTTTTTATGTTCAAATTCTAAATTAAAACAATCTACTTTAAACTATAATTATATAAAAGGTAAATTACTATTGTAAAACTTCTTTGTATATAACATTTTTTGTTGTGTTCTGTCCATTTGGTGTAAATATAATCAAACCTGCACCCCCTTGTGACACTCTTGAAAATCCAACATATTTGACCATTTGATATATATAAAGCAATTTTTTCAAATGTTTAACCTATTCATTTATTTATTGTCATTTCCATTGCTAGCTTGCCATGTTCTTTCTTCAACCATAATGAAGACTGAAGATACATACTAAGATTAACTCATAGAAATAATTCCCTTTTTTTTATTCGTATGTAAAATATGTACATTCTCCATTTTTCAATTTGTTTCATAATTCATTTTTTGGATTTTTTTTTTTTTTTTATGCATTTTCGAATCTACAACTCAAGCCTTTAAAAAACTTCGAGACACGGGACTCAACTTTGTTTTTTGAAAGAAAAAAATCCTCTTATTAGTAAAAAATGAAACTTGCCCTCCATAGCCCAGGAATACGATCTGATCTGAATTAAACATAGCCTTACGTTCGTAATTCAAAATTTTGAACAACTTTCATTTATATGGTTAATATTTGTTTCAATTTATCCTAAAATTATTCCCTTGCTCTAACTATGTCTTGAGTCTGTATCTGTCTCCGTTATTGAAATAAGTGCGTTTTTATCATTTTTTTTTTTCTAAGAAAGACACACAACACACACAAATAAATTATTCTAACTCTATAGGATTTTCCTAGTACTACATAATACTAATGGTCTGAATTCATAAATGCAATATATTAAGCTCCAGGCTTCTCCTCGCACTCACACAAATCCCATCGCTAATAGTCAACGACTTAGAATGGACATTGAGCGGTGCACGTAAAAAGCGAGAAATAGACATATGGTATTATTGTTTGAAGTTACGGTTTGGGAGGATAGAATACCACGTACATATATGCATTAGAAGAGTGAATATAAAATGTAGTTGAAATTTTTAAATTCAGGGAAACCTGATTTACTTCGTGAAAATCATGGAATAACGGGTATCCTGTATAAGTTGGCCCACAAGTCATACTTTCTCTTTTTATCCCAAAATTGGAGACAGCGACGGAGGATAGTTAAAGTTCAACTATCGCAACCTTTCATAATAAGGAAATAAATTTGGTACGTCAAGCGTAGGGACGCGAAGTGAATGGAAGAATATAATTGGCTGAGGAAGACAAAATGTGAAGTGAAGCGAAGAATACATTGACGGACGAAAGGGATTTCGACTTTCCCGAGTTATTCGGTTAATTAGCACTTCGAAGGGTCACAAAAGGAATTGAAAGGTCGTCAAGTAATTTGTAAAGCTAAGAAAAGAAAAAGTAGATTAATATGTACCGCATTTAAAACGACTTATACTTATCTTAAATAAATTGTACATCAACATGTTGGAATCCATGGAGCGTACCCAATTCTTAACCCGAAGAAACTGATGTAAGACATACTATTTGCACGCCATGGAAGGTAAACCCCTTTGAGACCATTCATGCTGTTGTTCTTGACCATATTACTGTAGTTTTCTAACACCTTATCTCGGAGATTATGCACATTTAGCTATACGCTAATCCTAAATTTGAAGAAGTATTTGTGTAATTAATTTTTGAATATTTAAATACATCAATAATAACTTACCCAAGTCTTTACACGAAGAAACTGGTGTTAGACAAACTATTTGCACGCCATTTGAAGCTAAGACCCACTTTGAGACCACTCATCCTGTTGTTCTTGAACATATTACTGTACTATTTAGGAATAAATATTATTTATTCTTAAAAAACGAATCTAATATTTCAATATTCAATTTTATAATAATCTTGTTCCTGACACTTTTTACTGATAAACAGGATCTTATTTTGGATAAATGGCTCTCAATATGCTGAAAATCCACTCTAAGCCCAAATGAACAATAGGTGTGTTTCTGAAATATTGTTTCCTCAGAATTTATTAGCCCTTGCAAATCGTTGTACGCTGGATTCTCATCTAAAAATGTATTTAATTTGGTTAGGAATGGCTCTAACTTGATATCGACGCGTGAATGTTCGACAATAGTCAAGCTAACTTGTTAAAGGATTTTTCCTTCTAACGCAGTAATGGCCTTGGTAATTAGGTTGAGATTATGATTAATTATTGACAATTCTTCATAAATAAACTCATCATTTATAATCTCATTAGCTTTAACGACCGTTGGTGGTTTTTCGTTTAGATTGTTTAAATATCCCCTGATTACTTCGAAGTTATTGAAATAGTAATTAACTGCTTTCAACCAAGTTCCCTAGCGTAGGACAATAGGCGCTGGATAAGAGAATTTGGTAAGAAGCAGTAGAGTTCCGTTTTATTAGCCAGGCATTCAAGAACATTTTTTTAATTTCAGAAATAAGCTGGTTTGTCTTTGGGAATTCTTTACGTGCAAGTTCAGCTACGTTATGGAGTTCATGAGCCACAAAAGTTATATGTTTTTATTGGCGGTACCTTCTTTTCAGGTGTTCGCCCACTTTTTTTACAATAGGACGCTCCATCCGTGATGAAAACTTTTAACTTATTTTCATCAAAGTGCATACAAAGAGTTTGATGAATACTCTGAACGACAAAATTTGCAACATTAATGGTATTAGCAACGTTTATGTCTATCATATTGATTAGATAAGTACGACTCAAGAAACAGCCATCCATTGGACCCATCAATATAGCTGTCATTGATCGTTCCCAGTTCGATTTAGTCTCATCAACAGCTATGAAAATATCCTTATCTCTAATTTTCCCTTTAATTTTGAGGATTACATCCTTGCTGACAACTTCCATTAATCTTTGTAGAGTCCTTCTACTAGGGACGGTTCTATCAGCTTATTTCTTCATAAACTTTGAGAAATAAAGTGTTCTCTACGGTGAAAAAAGGTATATTACAGGAAACTAGCATCTTTAAGAGGTCGGTGTTAAAGTTGTCGTGAGCCAAATGTTATTTGTATGTATTCATATTCTTGATTTTCATGGCCTCCATTAATTTTAATCTAGGCGTAAGGATAATTTTTTTGGGGATTTCACTAATTTTATTGTACAAACTCAAATGTACTCGGCAATCTACAGCTGTTTTCCTTTTCTAATCTCAAAAAGTAATTTATTTGACCTAACAACCCATCTGTATCAGTGACACATGCATGGACGCATGGTTTACTCACAGAAGGATACTCACGTGTTAATTTATTCACCTTAAATATGCTATACTAAAGAGACTAAAAGATATATATTTAGGTTTTATCAAAAATGTAGTATATAAAGAGATATTAAAAGATTAATGTGTATTGTAATAGCTTGCATTATTCAATAATTGTTGGGATTAATCCCATCTGTAAAAGAACTAATTCGAATGCAATCAATTTATGTTCAGGACACGCGTAAGGGCAAAAAAAAATTAACAGCTGACAAAAAAAAAAGACACTGAGCAAATTTTATTTTTTGAGATAATCCTGTGAGTTAATTCATTCTTCCTAACGATGAGCCCTTCCTATATTTAATAGTAAGAACTTCATGTGCTATGAGGTCATACTTTTATGATGTCCGGAAAAAAATACAATTTTTGACCCCCCTCCCCTTTCTATGCTTGTCCAAAACATGATACCCCCCCTTCCCCAGGTTGGGCGTCCATGGTTTTTAACCCCACCCTCCGGCCAGTGATCAGTTCTCAAATATCCCATACATCTTTCCCGCCTATGCTAAACAATATTTAAACCGATACCCCCCTCCCCTTCCCCGGTCAACTGGACGTCATAAATGTATGACTCCTAGTAGAAAAGATAGGAAAATTGTCTAAATCCTCGTGACCGTAAATCAAAAAGAAAACTATAAGTTGGCAACTTTGACAAACGACATCTCTACTGAAAAAGATCACTAAATAAATTGTTGTTCTCCTTACTTGTCAAAAAGGGGTGGAATAATTAATAAGGGCACTAATATTTAGCAAATTACTAACATATAGCTAATATCCCTAATGTTAAATAGTTATTAAAATGTATGTATAAGTTATAATCTGTTGGTATGTAAAAATAATAGAAACCTACAACTAACGTGGTAATTCTGACAATTTAAAGAATAATTGGAAAGGGAGCAGGTTAGCTGCCATGATGTTTAATGAAATTAGCTACGAGCAGCTTAGAGATTAAGGAAATTGACACAAATCCTACTACGTATCAATCCAAGACAGAAATGATTCCGATGTCAATTCTCAATTCTACTCAGTGTCAAACAGAGATTTAGATTTATAACTCCCTGACAAATCTTCAATGTTACTCTTTGTTTTTCATGAGTAAACGAACTGGTTATTACTTTATATTTAGATGTTCTCTCTAGCTTAGGAAAATTAAAAACACTCCTTATATTACCTATTAGAAAAAACATATCACATGTGTTTAGGTCAACTCTATTAATGATTGACAGAGCCTCTTTATATAGTTTTACTGACGTCAGAGATTACACAATAAGCTGAAAGTGACTCCATATTGGATGTATGATTGTTCATATTTTATTTAGTTATACAGAATAAACAAAATGGACACCATTTTCCAGAATGAATATTTAGGAAACTACATTTAATGGATTATAAAAATAAATTCAAGTAATAAATATTTTGGGAAAATTTGAGTCCCCTAAAAAAAAAAAAAAAATCCCCATACCAATGATCCTCTCTACATGGATCCTCACTGGTACAATCTATTGATAATCCTCAACAGCTGTCAACTGTGATTTCCCCTTAGAAAAGGCAGGTGTTTTCAACGACAAAAATATCACTAAATACATTCATCTATCTGCTAAAACTATGTACCTTGACAAAAGTTTTGTCTTAGATAGCACTTTGCTATAGGAAATACAACAGTACCATGATGCTAGTAAGGAGATCATATTTCTATCCTTGTTGCTTTCAAATTTGATGAAAGCTTTCTATCAAATGAATCTTATCTATAGTTGTTGCCTAAAAAAACAAAAGTTTGCTGAGTGTAAGGATTGGATTTCTTCATAAATGTAGTCCAAATAGCTATTTGATACCTCCATTTGTTTTGCATCAAAGCATTATGATTGTTGGTACGATTATAATAATTGGAATACAGGGTGATTATTTACAAATTTTATAAGTGGCAAGTTTCCACACTTAACGCACTTGTACACGTAAAAATCGGACGCCATATTTCTAAGAACTCTGCAAATAGTAATCTTCCAACCTCAACAAATTTTCTTTTGAAAATAAAAAGGCTTCTAAATGTTTCATCTTTGGATTAGAGAAAATGCCACAAAGCGATAAATTTGTAAGCAAGTGAGTAATTGTTGTGCTGCCAATATATAATTAATTTGCACTCCTATAAACAAGAAACATTTTAAATCACATAAACTCTTCATTTTTTTCGGACAAATAAATATATAAAGAGGGGATATGTTAGGAAATAACCATTATTAAAATTCAGCTGTTAAGAAGGAGGGATATTATAGAGAAGATATAGCTCGATGTTACTTTGCTAATACAAAAATATACCATATTTTGATATCAGCTGTTTATGTTTCCTTTCTTCTAATCAATGTTCTGAGCATTAACTGTTTGAATTAGAATTAGCGCCTTCTAAGCTGTTAACAATTCTTAAATAACAATTTCATAGTTTAAAAAAAAATGGCTTAGTACCCATTGGGCACTTTTTCTCTTTATTTTCGGTAGAGAGATTGCGTGATACAATCAAAGTAACGACCTAGAGGAGAGTTAGAAAAGTAGGACCGTCTTTTTTCAAATAAACAAAGATGTAGTGTATTTTCCATTCAGCTGTTTTTATTCAATTTCATAAGTTGACTCTTTTAGGATTTAAAGCAGCTGACCTTACGTTCTATGAACTCAAATATAGGACTTTGATTTATATATTCATTTATATCAATTAAGGGCCTTAGTTTAGAATTCCTTCGATACACTGTCATGGATACTTCTTTTTATAAAATTATCAATTCAATCTATATAATAATTAATAACTATTATCTAAATAATAATTAACAGTTGGAAACAAGGAAAATACTGAAGGAAATCTATCTTATGTTGTTCTTTTTTTAAATTTGTTCTTTCCCTTTTGACAGTGGAGGTTGAGAGTGGATAAAAAAACTAGTCGTAAAGATAAGACTGTAACGGTAATAACGAGTTAATTATCCCAATAGGGACTCCCTTTGGAACATTGTTTTGGCCAATCATTTAATCAATTCAATTAACTCAGCGGATGTAAAAAAACAAAAAACACATTGAATAATTCAAAATTGTTCTTCAATCCAAGGATATCTCAACCCAATATATTTTTATGGGAGCGGAATTCTTCTAAATGAGCTTTATATTCAAAAAGATGTTTTCCTCACAATCCCAAACAGGCATCAAAAATAATTTTTCGTCTATAAATATTTATTTCTCTATGACTATAATATCTGAAGTTCTAAGAAATATTCCAAATCAAAATGGAGCCATTATAGAGTGCTTTGACTGTTTAAATGTATCCAAGATAGCTGCTTCTTTCGAAAGGGAAATGATCTATAATATCCAAGAACAATGCCTTTGAGTCTATCCGTTTTGACAAATCTATTCAGAGTATTGATCCAGATTATATATATTTTTTAATACTCTCTTTATTGTTTGTGAATGGACGTTCTTTCATTATTTTATGGGAGTATGTGAGTAAATATTATAGGATTTTATTAGTTGAAATGAAAAATGAAGAGAGAGAAAGATAGATATGTCCACGTCATAAAACGTTTATCTATCTTTCCAATTATATACTATCATACGGGTATATATAATATGTATGTACGCGATTGTAAAACGAGTTGTTTGTGGAACCAAGTTTTCTATTCTTTATATATACAGTACATACACTACAGGAATAAGATCTCTTAATCCAATCCCATTTCCCTATTTCATCACACAATATACATATTTTTGTGATGAAAGAGAGGAAACTGTCGTATAGATAGATTTATTGATAAGCAAATAATAACAATCTACGAAAAATATGGATACAATCTTATTCCTCATTTCAAACAAAAACGTTAGTATCATTGTATAACACAAATTGCGAGCAAAATAAATAAATAATTACAGACTTCATATAGAGTGTTTTTGTGTGGCGTAAAGATAGAAGGAATGCACATTTTCTCAGATTCGGATTGGTTTGGATCATAGATGTAAATATTCGATTACATTTTGGGTACCCAGATCTAAAATCATAATTGTACGAATATTGTCTCAAATTTTATAAGCATTTTACAAGAAATTTAGAGGTAAATAAAATAGGATTAAGGTTCCATTTCGCTGAATACTGATGCCCAAACAATGAATAACCACATTAGATGACTACTAGAAAATAATTATTCGTTATTATTATTAATAATATGGGACACATAATTACATTTACTGTATCTCGCAACCTCTCATCCGAAAAGAGATGAAAAAAGGCCATAAATCAGTTAGTAATTGACCAATAAAATTATTATTTGTAATAGTTGATAACTTTTTACAGCTTAAAAAGATCTAAATAGTATTCAACCTATCAATGTTAAGAACACCGGTTAGAGGAAAAGAAAAAGGTACTTCGATAGATGAAAAAAAAAATACTCTGTACATTTTTGTGTTACCTCGCTAGCACAAAAATAAACAGTCTATTTTCCATCAGCTGTCGATGTTTGTGCTTCTTTTTTGCTAATTAGTGTTCTGGAGATTGATTGGTTGAATTATAATTACCTCCTTTTAAACTGTGAACAATAGTTCCATAGGCGGGAAGAATTGGCTAACAACTGACTGATTTTTGGCAATTTTTCTATTTCATTTGGGAGGAAAGATTCTTTGGAGTTATCGAAAGTTCTATATAAGTGATATATATAGTTATTATGAAGAAATACCTACATGGAATGAACAAAAGGTCCCTCTCTACGTATTTGTTGTTATTATACTTACATGTGACATGTCAAAGGTAGCTGATAATTGGACAATGAAATTATTATTCTATAATAGTTGATAACTGTATACAGTTTAAAGGTTGGACTAATTTGTATTCAACCAATCAATGTTAAGAACGCTAATTAGAAGAAAACCAAAAAGTAACTTGGAAAGCTAACAGTAAATATAATGTACATAGCTTTGTGTTTGTTAGCACAGTGGTACCTGTCAGCTGTCGATGTTTTACTTCTTTTTCCAAATCAGTGTTCTGAAGATTGATTTGTTGAATTATAATTACCTCCTTTTGAACTTTGAGCAATAGTTTCATAGTTTGGAAGAATTGGCTAACTACTAACGAATTTTGGGGCATTTTTTTTTTTTTTTTTTTTTTTTTTTTGGTTTGATTTCAGATGAAAGGTTGCGTGATATAATAAAGGTAACAGCAGATGAAAAAATGTTTATGTAGATGTTACACCAATCACTAATTAAGATCATTAGAGTTAACTAGGATTAAGTTTTGAGCAAGACTATCATCTTTTTCAGATACAAAAATCCCTTATATATTTTTATGATAAGTAAAAGTTCGGTTACCCAAGCCGGTTCGGGTTTTTTATCTTTTTGAATAATACAAGTTCAATTATACCGTGCCCGGGTACTTCACGTCCAGCTCAAAGACCCTTTCAATCTCTAATTTGATGTCAGCGTTGTTGATTGTTCCTAGTTTGTCGACCTTAACCACCCAAAGTTTTTATAAATGTAAAAATTATTTTTTCATAAATATTAAGAAAATAGTGAACCATTGGATATCAAAAGGGGACCGACAAATAAAAAGACTTATGCATTTACTGTCTATATTTAAAATATTGCCTACTTTTATTATATTATGACCCCAATATGTATTAAAAATAAGTTATTACATCATATTTCCATTTTGTAGATAATAGAGCGTTTTTGTGTGATATTGGACATTTTGAGGGTCTAAACAACCATGTTTTATTATCTTTTTTTATTCATATTACGGAAAATAGTGAACTATTGGATGTCAAAATGCTATCAAGAAATAAAAGGACTTTAACCTTACTGTCTATCAAATATCCCTCTATTGCCAAGTATATTTTAAATTGAACATTAAAATGTATTAAAATATGTTATTACGTAGCTATACTTTTACAATCTTTTTCCCATATTGTATATGAAAATTAACTATTATAATGCATATAAAAATATATATTTTTTTACTTTCCTACTTTTTTTTCCATAATCGATCCAAAAAAAAAAAAAAAAAATGTACATCTAGCCATTTTATAGAGATTTTTAAAACAAGATACTTTTATTTAATTCAAATATGTCTGTTAATCATTTACATAAAGTAGTATTCATTGCAGCTGTTAATTTTTGTTTTATTCTTAAAGCTACACATTTGATGAAGATTAATTTAGATTTATTGGAAATTTGTCTATTTTATGTAGTAAGAATATTAATTTTGAGACCCAAGATGGCGTCTCCTTCAATTATGACGCAATTTATGACGTCAGTGAAAATGCTCTATAAATTAACTATTATGATGGAAATAATAAAATATTTCTCTTGTATAATCCTACTTTTCTCGTACCTAAAAAAAATCAATGTACCAATTTAGCTATTTCATAGGGATTTTCTATACATATTTCTTTGATTTAATTCAAATGTGACTGCTTTTCATTATCATCAATTAGTATGTAATGCAGGTTATACGTCTTTCTTTATTCTTAAAGACATTTGATAAAGTTTTATAAAGATTTATTGGAAATCAATACATTTTATTAAACAAATATATCAAATATGGACTCACCTTTTATTACAATGTCATTCTCCATTCTATAATTGATTTATAACCTTTGGATCCTCTTTATTTCATATTACTTCAGCTGTGAATCCTTTGGCTCCATATCTTAAGGGAGGAAAACGGGGAATTTTGGCTACTTGAAATTTCATTGATCTCTGAAAATGAATGTTTGGAGTTATCGGAAGTTCTATATAGATAACATATATACTTATTATGAAGAATGACCTAAATGGAATAAACTAAGGTTGTTACAAAAGGGGTCAAACCCCCAATTTTAACCTATTTTTTGTTATTATACTTAGATGTTGCATATGTGGTTAATGTGATAACTTGAGAATTTACCTGCCAAAATGTAAAAAGCATTTTGCTATTTTGGGATTCCGTACCAATTTGTTATTTGTTCAGCATTCAGCCATTATTTCCTTCCTGTTTCCAATTATCCACTCGGTGAATGTTAATGTTCAAATGAGGTACAACTGACAAAAATCGATTCATTCATTGTCGAGATGGTGTCCAAAAGACAAAATATAGCCGATTTGATTCGCACCCAGCAATCATAATACAATCATTATACTCATAGAAATATTAAAATCTATTATTTTATATTTATTTATATATTGTACAATACATACAAATATGAAGATGAACTAAAGTATAATATTTGGTATGATGAATTTATAATTACTTTAGTCCATCTTCATCCATGTATTGTAAATTGTACAATACATTGGTGAATACGAACTAAAGTAAGTATTAACTTTGCAAGATGTAACATAATTCATTTGTACGAGTCAAAGAGAGTTGGTTCCTTAGCAAAAGCTAAGAAGGGCCTTGAAAGAGCATGACTGTGAACAATATTGATCCGTGAGGCCGGCTCGTTTTTTCATGCTGCTTCGAAGACCTTTCTCAGCCATTACATTTTTTTTTTCTGAAAAGACGTCTATAGACCTTTTTGAACGGACTGAGGAGTATACAAACCCCAAAGGACTGAACAATTTATGTCCACAGAGCACCATTTTACTTACTCTCTTCATTCTTCGGTCCTCGAATATCGACATACTCTCACATCTTTCCATAGGATCCATCTGTTTGTAACTCTTGGAACAAGAATATGCACCCAGAGTCATGGAGAGAAAGCGAAGACAAGTGAAAGACGCAAAGTAAAGTTTTTTCGACATATTGAGGATGTTTTATTAATGCTACAATGGATTGGAAGACCAACTGTGTACTACTGATGTTTGGTTCAAATGTCTTTGTCCTTCTAATTTTGCTTTCCATGTCAATGATGCATTGACATAAACACTTAAATTAATTTATAATTGCTTACTCCGAAGATAGAAAGCTCCTTTTTTTTTTTTTTTTTTTTTTTTTTTTTTTTTTTAGAAACTTAACCTTTTTGAATTGAATTGTTATTGAACATAATTCTTCTCATCCAATTTGCTACTTTTTGTAGATCTACAATTAATCGATATAATTCAAAATAATTCCTTTGTTCATATACTTTTTGAATGTACCATGGTCGTGTCTATTAGAGGGTATCAAGAAACCATAATTATCAAATTTTAAAATAACAATAAAGATGAAAAATGTCCCCTTTTTGAATAGAAATGGACCATTTTCGGACACTTTGTGCTATTCTAATTTTAAAGCTACGTGACAAATATTATGATTGTATTATCGTAAGGGTACTAATCCATCATTAAGAAACTATAATTTGTTCATCTTGTCTTAAAACATTGGATTCAACGCAAAATGTAATCCTCTTTTATTGGTTCTAACTAAAAATCCCTAATTTGAGGATAATATCTAAAGGAAAAAAATTGAAAGTTTCATATATTTGAACGTTTGGAAATTTTGCCGTGTGTAAAACTTCCTGAAGGAAAATTTGCCTTATTTCATATAAGTAATAAGGTTTTGAAATCATATTATTGAGCATTTCTAGATTATTTTACTGTAATTTGATTTAAATAACTATATTCCTGATATGATAATGCTGATCTAAGGGAATTATTGAGTGTCAAATAGGGTAATACTTGTATAAAAATTTGTTTGTACTCATTATATTATGCAAGAACTACTAGAGGAAAAGAACTAGAGACAGAATAATTCAGGTATAATTCCGACGGTATCCGTAATCTTCTCCAGCATTTTAGACAAAAAACAACAATATACGAGTTTCCAAGGTCCAAAAAACATACACAAATCCATCAGTGAAATATAACATAACAAGAATAAAACATGAAAATGGGACTACAGCTGTCTACTAATTTTTTTCTTTCTGTCTCTAGTCCTTTTTTTCTAGTAGTCCTTGTATTAAGGGAATTTCGATTATATTCATCATTTAATTTTTTTTCTTCTTAATATCATCGGGAATACTTTCCTATTAGTATCGTAGGCATAATATCAAGACAATGTATGTATGAATTTTTGTAACAAAAGAATACATTTTTGATCGAAGACACGTAGATTTCATTCGTTTAACATGTAGCATCGAGTGTATATACAGGTTCTCCCTCATACTTTTTTATGGGTCTTCATTTAATAGTATATACTAAAAAATTCAATAAAAAATGTCAATAAACATTATAACTTAAAATTAGTCCAGAAATGGCAAAATTAATAGCATCCATTAGAAAAGTGTTTCGGACGACAAATTTTTTTTTACTCTCAACAGCTCCTATAGTATTTGGAATTGGATATAAACTCGAGATGATGCTTCATGGCACACATCAAAGGTACTTATATATAGTGTAACTGATTATAAACTAGTGGTAGTACCCGACTTTGACCGGGTTAATTAAACGCCGGCTAAAAGACAAACTTTTCTCTAATAAATACCTGATAAACCCCCCCCCCAAAGAAATCCTTAATTTTACCTCCATTTGTCATATATAGACAAACAGTAACACGTAACTACTCAATACAATCATATTTATATCAGTTCATATGACGTTTGCCCTCCACAAGAATGAATGTAATAATAATAGTTTGAGAAAAATGTTTAATATTTTGGGATGACTGATGAGTAAAAGAATGAATTATAATCCAGAAAAGCAAAAAAAAAAAATAATAACAGAAACTGCTGTATCCATTGTAATACATGGAGATTAGACCGGTTTGATTAGCAACTTTTTTAGAATTTCGATTACGACTAGTTCGAAAAAGTTGTACTATGGTAAGAAATAAACCTATTCAAAATTGTATTGTTCTACGATATCATAATTAAGTAGCACATCTAGTTTAGAATTTGAGAGGAGACAAAAGTTATTGATTTTGTCAATAAGGTTTCAAGACAGAATTAATCATTATTTTTCATTAATTAAATTTGATAAACATTACTCTTGCCTATGTATAAAAATATTTAAAAGTTTTTTTCTAAAGCTACTCTATGGAGCAAATAGAGAGAATGAAATAAGAAAATTTTGATATTTCCTTAAAGAAAATGTAAAAAAAGGATGCGCGCTATACGCGGTGAATCAAATGTTCTCAACTTTTTTTGTTCCATAGGACAAATTTAAAAAAAGCTTTCAAACAATTTTTATATGCTAAAAAATATCAATCAAAATTATTAAATACAAAATAACTAAAAAATCCTGCTTAGAATCTATATTGACTAAATAAACAGTTTTTGCCTTCAAAAAAAGTTGAAAAATCAAACCGTTCTAATACATATGCCTACAATATTTTATTAATATGATTATTTTGTTATTTCTTAAATCAAAAATATGTATATTATTTACATCAAGCACCACATTATACAATGCACCCTGTACTAAGAAAGAAGAACTATGCTTTATTAATATAGACAAATTTAAATTTAAAATTAGTAACAAAAAAGCTATCAACACATTAGTTTACATAATAAAAGTGACCAAGAGGTATTGCGATATTTGGCAAGTGCATACGACTGAAACGTTTTGAACTTATAAACAACTCAAGTCGGCCTTAATATTCTCAGCATCATTATAATAAAAAGTCTTAAAAAAGGTTAAGAATGGGCTTTGCTACACATGTCCTTATAATATAATTATTTTGTTTTGAACTACAAAAAAACCTTTAAAAAATTACATTTTTTAAAACATGTAAGGAGTAAAATATATTAAGTGATAAAGTGAGATGGAGTTGGAAATTGCATGACCCCAACTTGAAATGAAATGTGTCCTATGAATATTAATGGAAATGAAAGGTTGATGTCTTTTTTATTGTTATTAGTAAGATGTTCAATGTACAAAATATCCTATGTATGTATATAGGTTCCCCTTCTTTCCAGTCCCACTTTGAAAATTAATTTCAATCTCCCCTGGAGAAAATCAATGAATCCCTCTCAGATACAGAAGAAGAGCACAACTGTTATTCTTTTATTAATAATAAGTATTAAAAACCAATTATCCTCAAGAGTCAACATCGGTGGAGTGGATCTATAAAGATAGAGCCAACCACGATTATCAAATCATCTTGATAATATTATTCGATAACAACATTGTATTTCTTTGTTATTCCATCAATAAAAATAACATATTCATGTATATTGTACAAGTATCGGAAGTAAATACGTGTATTCATTCATTCAGCCTTGTTCAAATCAGTAACTAAGATTTTATAATATTGCGCTGTCGACTTTGACTATAACATGTTGCTTTTGAAGCCACACCGCAAACAGCATCCCAAAGTGCTGTGTAGATAATTTTTCTCACTTTTCGAGCAAAGAAATATGGTCACCTTCTTACCCAAATTTCTATGTAATCGACTTTTAAAAAATCTTGAGTCGACTATGGGGTTTTGTTAAAAATTGAACATTGACTCTTTAATTGGCTCCCAGTCGACGCAATTATATTAAAAAACATAATTTTACTTAAAAGTAAATGCTTTAAACATGTGAGGTTTAGTTGTATTATAAATATTAAGTTCCGTTATTTAAGTTATTATATTAAATACTGGTATATTACTGATGGAATTGTCATCTTCAAACCGATTTCTCCTTTTTTTTGATTTTGATTTAATATTATTTTATGTTGACGCACCAAATATATTAGATCTAAAATTTATAATTGGTAAATATACACACATACACTATCATATACTAAAAAAGGTTATGTGTTCTTAACATCATGTTATATAGATATAACAAACATAAATAAATAACATATCAGCAACTCTACAAAAATATGGACCATAATTGATAAACATATGTTTTTTGATTTTGAAATTTTTATTTTTTTATTATACCAAAATAATTTGTGATGGCCCTTACTAAATAAATAATTTTTAATTACTTGATTTTCTTAAAATGACTGTTGGGAGATTTATAATGGCCGCAATATTTTATTGTGACGATCCATTTTTCCTACTTTAAGTGCAATTTTTTGCCCTTCCTAAGGGTGAATGAAAATATTTTGTTGTTATTAATTGACAATAATTCATTGCTAAGGAAGAAAAATGTAATTCACACTAAATTTTGAGAAAATTATTCTAGCTCACTTATGTGTTGAAGGGACACATTATAGGACTTCTCTTTGGTAAGAATTTATAAATAATACCCAAACTATGTATTTATATGAAGTAGTCTTTATATCATCGATAATAAACTATTAGGTTTAAATACCTATGGTTTAAAAATGCATATGATTATACCTTTGGAAAGGAAATTTAAATTCAGTACAGTGTACAACATATCTATCTCATAAAATATAAAATTTAATATTAATTTAAATAAAAAACGGGGTTGAAAATAGGTTTTGTGACTGTAGGTGTAACATTTGTTCCGTTCTTTAAAACAACTTACATTTTAAAAATTAGGGGCTACCAAGGTTAATAGAAATATATTTCTATTAACCTTGGGGGATACATGTCTAATACAAAATTGCACTGTTTGAAAAGGTGTTCTGCATAACTCGATTTTGAATTACGTAAGGGTTGTAATTATTCTGACTCCCCGTATAGGACAGTATATTCCACTCATGTTGCGTTTTCTTATATAGTCATAAAAAATTATAAAAAACTATATATTGAACTAAAAAAGAGTTTTTGTAATTTTTGATGAGTTTTTCATACCATAGCTATATATATATATATACATTTAAAATTCATAAAATTGGAACTAGACCAATATTTATTCAACAATCTTCTAAATTGTAAGTTTCTAAGTTAAGTAACGACAAAAAGTTTTAAGTCTTGGTATCAAATCAAATACTTATAGTACACACTAAAACTATGAATATGTTGTCTTGGTTATCTTTCAAGCCATATTGTACTGCAAAAGGTTGCTTTAATGTTGAATTGATGAAAAAAAAATAACATCTTCAGCAAAAACTGCACTCAAACACCTATGAAACCCCAGTAACATACAATGCATTGAGTGAGTAAGATATTTCCTTTATAATAAAAAAAAAAGCTGAATTAAATACTATATCAATTGGGAGAAGAAAACTTTCAATTGATTAAATTATATGGAGCGTGAAGATATAATATACATTTTTATTTTTGAATTGTAGATATAAATTCCTTATTGTATTTGAACCCCTGCTTCAAAAGTGTTTAAACTATACTTTATGATATTAAGTATAATACTTTAAAATATATAGGTACTCATATTAAGGGGGTTCCCGCTTATCACCGTTTTTGAGAACAAAAAAAATTGCATTGTATGAGATATGCGTTTTACTAGTACTTTTTTGGTACTAAAACCGGTAAAATGGTAGAAATTATTTTTCAAAGTACAATTTTACTTCTTTTTTTTTTTCTGTATGGTTAGGAGAATAAAATTATTTTATCAGTCATAAATTATTTAAATTAATGTCTGTTAGACTAGATACTTGTATAATAATAGAAAAATTTAATTTTAATCGATTATTTACTTGATTTTTAATCTGGTCATTACAATATTGAAAAGTGTATCTATACAGAACCTAAGCAAAATATATTCAGCAACTTTGCTATCTTTGTATAATAGCCAAAAGTTTTATTGTAGGTATCAAATCCAATAAACTCCCCCCTATGAAAAATGACACACCTCTATTATATGGATGTATAGGCCCGCATAATATGAACGAACTCATCGGTTACTACAAAAATTCTTGTTTACCTAAATATAGTGTTTTTGTAATTTATAATCATAAAATAAATAAAAAAACGTGATATGAGGGGAATGTACTGCACAATTCGGGCGTCATAATCATTCCAAACACCGCGTTATGCGATATCCGCGGTGTTTGAAACAGCTTTACGCCAGGATCTCACTTATTTAAATAATTGAAAAGCTCTTTCCCAAACAATTTCCTTCTCTACGCCGAGTTTTTCATTGGAATTGTCAGACTTGTCATTAAAAAAAACTGGTTGGTAGAAAAAATGCTTGAATATAGAAAAAGGGTCAACAACCTTTTGGAGAGTGCTACTTATCCTCCGTTACTTATCTTCAAATGTATACGAGAACAAAGTATCTACTCTATTTTCATATCAGCCTCCAGGATCTGCATAACTTTATTGATTACACTACTAAAGCCAAGTGAGGTGTTGGAGCTGCAAAAAATTTGTTCAGCTAGTGTTTTGAAATCGTCAATTTCTGCCAAAAGCTTTGAAAAATCTTTATTATAGGTTTATTTATCAACTCTAACATTAATATGGCTATTTAACAAAATAAAACTTAATTTGCTACTAGTAGTGGTTATATATTATACTTATGTATGGGCCAAATGTAGAGAAAAATAACAGTTTTATGCTTTTAAAAAATACAATTGGTGCACTTGTAATTTTTTTGTGCATTCTCTAAAAGATTGTGGTGTTAAAATTTATCTCTTAATGATAAATTCCCTTCTAACTTTGTTGTACAAGGTGCGTGGACAAAATCTGACGCATTTTAAAGACGACATTACTCCATCAACTGATGTCTGATCTGTCTGTTTTTGGTGTTATAAATTTTTCCAGGTCATAGGCTTCAGTTATTATTACCACTTGTAGCGATAGCATCATTTTAAGCACCAAGAAAAGTCATTATGTTCAATGAGAGAGATCGTAGGTGAGATGCTATTCAGATTATGCTTAGTGTTCACATGAAATTAAGCAATGCTGACATCTCTGGCCTTCTGTCAATGCCAGTTAGAACGGTCAGAAGTCTCCGGAAGCAGCTGGAGGAGTCATCGGACCTGATGGACGTTGTTGACAGGAAGAAGAAGGAGGAGAAGAGCACCAGGATTGTCCAGGACGTCACCTTCATCAACAAGGTCAGGGACATCATCGACGAGGACCCCCAGCGTTCCATGAGAGCCATGGCGAGGGACCTGTGCGTGCCCGAGTGGACCATTAGGGTTTGTGTGAAGGAGGACTTAAGGTGCAAGTCCTACAGGCGTCAGACAGCCCAACTTCTGACTGAAAACACTTAAGTGTTGCGGCTGCTCAAAAGCTTCTGGCTGCTGAACATCTTGAAGAGCCCAAAGTCGCCGAACATGCTCTGGTTCTTCTCTGATTTTTTTCTTCTTTTGCGTACCCTTCTCCTCTTGGCCTCCCTCATCACCGGATTTGAAACCGTTGGACTACTTGTTCCGGTCCTATTTGGAGAACATGACCAACCGCTCTTCCCATAACACCAAGCAGTCTCTCATCACCTGCATCAAGGAGAAATTCAGTGAGATAGAAGCAGCGCAGATCTAAAATGCCTGTTCTCGGTTTCGTTGCCGCATTGAGCGAGTTTTGGCCGCAGACGGTGGCTACATTGAATAGATAGCTGCTCTATATCCTAATAATGATATTTGTTTTTATTTTATCAATAAATATTATAAAATAAGCTTGTAGTTGTTGTTGTTTTTTTGAAGCGGCAGATTTTGTCCACGCACAATGTATATGTTTAAATATAGTTTTACAATATTTTTTATACACTAATACTATTTTAAATTTAGAAGGTTCTCCTCTCTACAAGGCAGTAGTAATACATTTTCTCTCTACAACCTCATACTCATAGTGAAAGAAATATATAGAGGCGACAAGATATTTGGATGGCAGTTTGGCATTGTGTGGCAGATGTCTTTTTCAATATACAGCAGGGTAAAAGAGAGTTCAGCTGCTATAAAAAATGGAATGTGTATGTTCATTTATGTTCTCTTTTTACATGATCCTTCTTCCTTCATTTACTTCTTATGTAATTTGTGCATATATAATGACAACCCAAATTTTTAAAAAAATGGAATGGGTAGAGATGTTATAGGATTGAATACAAATTTGGACTATTCAACGTTAACCCTATCCATTTTTTTTTTACATCAACTATAATAATTAAATTGATTATATAATTGACCAAAACAATTTTCCAAAAGGAACAAAAAAAATTAACTCCGTATGGAAATCATTTACTCGTTAATAATGGGACTGTCTGAAACTCTTTTGCAACTTATCTCTTTATGCGTGTCCTTACTTCCAAATAATTAAATGTAAGCGGGGCTGTGATATCCTATCAATGCCAAGGGTTTATCAAATATATCATTCACAGTTAGTTCCTCTGTCCGGATATTAACCATGAGTAAAGGATCCGGTGGAGTCACTCTGAGGCACTCCACTCCAATTCATCATGTTGCGGGATTATAAATTGGTATTATTTATTTGCTACCATCATCAACCACGTCTCCCATATTCGTACTTTTCTACTGTTGAGTCCTCATTTCCAATGGTTATACGATCTCATTATTCAAAATATATTTATAGTATATTCCATCGGCGGTAGACGTCTTTATAGAGAGCTTTTCATGGTATAATTACTTTTTTTTATATAAACTAAATGACTTTAATCTGAATTGTATTAAACATGTATTAGTAATTATTAAATAATTGATATTCATATTTTAATTTCCTACTAATATTTTCCTAGTTAAAAACTTATTTTTATAGAAATTCAAGCCATTTGTATTATCTAAATTAAGGATTATCAATGCCTGGATGTAGATCTAAAAATAATCAATTGATTTCTTGTTGATATGCTAATTGATGATAATGTTCTTCTTCACTTAATACACACAAAGTTTTAAATGAACCAAACTTTTTTAACTGAATAATCCTTTATTTGAATATAATATCCTGTATTGTCCAGTCCACCAAGTTCAAGTTATATTTACGACTCCAGGACTACTCAAAATCCCCATGCCTCCATATCATCATGCTATCTTGTCCGAGGGGAGTCTGATTCATCATCAAGTCTATCATACAATTACTTGAGTACCACCACAGCTCTCGTACTATCCAACTTCATAGCAAATTATCAATACATTGGGATAATATATATCAATTTGCACGCAAAAATAGGTATAACACATCCTTTTTGCCATCGCAGTGCAGAGATTCTTAGATAGCCATAGCACATACATTTGGTGTGTCCTAGTCCCCATGCCTCAGAGTACTCATAGTCTGAGTCCATGTCCAGATGCCTCTGAGTCATCCGAATCCAAAACAACTCAAAGTCCTCATGCTCAGAGACAATTTAAAAAAAAACATGAAATGAGAGACACATAGAGGGATAGAGACCGTACTCCTTACTCTAAGGTGTCTAACTCACACCATCAACGGAATGACTATGACATGGTCTTCCATCATTCATATAAATGTATCATTCTTCTATTTATAGAGAGACGAGCATGATGCCAACGGCTCAATTCACTTCGATTATGATTCCATCATATCAGCGATAAAACAATAAGAAAAATACAAGGATCCAGGTATTTTTTAAAGTAAGCAGTAAAAACTAAAATATTAAATAAATAGTAAATGGTATTTACTTGTTACTTATATTAATAGCTATAAGTAAAATAATCAAGAGCTGACCTTATTTTAGATTCCTGTTAGTGAACAGCTGAAATGCATTTCAAGATATTTCCGGACTTGTCGCCTTTATATATTTTTTTCTCTATGATCATACTTCAGGAGCTGATGTATCGCTCCTACCTTTCCTCGCGCTTTCCAGAATATCCATCCCTAATGACACCATAAGCATCAGAGAACCGATTCAATAAAAATAAAAAAATTAAAAAGGCAGAATTTTTGTTTACAACATGTACATGATCAATCAAAGGCTTTTTAAATCTAAGCTATTCAAAAATAATCCGAACTGTAAGATTTAATCCACAAAACCTATTCAAAACTGTATTTCTAAAATGTCTCATTACTTTTTCTACACCCTGTAATGAGATTTCAAACCGGTACTTATTTGGATTGAAATTTTGAGGCATAATTCCATTATTTTTGTAACAGAAACAACGATTTTATGTTTTTTACTAATAATCAAAATTAGATATTTTGATGAAAAAAATTCAAAGGGAAGATCAATTTTAACCAAAAATGTACATTTACGACGTATGATCCTTATTTATTTATATATTAAGGCGAAATATTATTGAGGCAATATAGTTTATGGGTAAAGTATCTAGAGCTATTTTCCAATTAAATAGAGCTAATTAATGGATTTATTCATAAAACGTTGGGTCTGTAAGATCTAGAACAATGAAGCATCGTGAATCTATTTGAATGAATGATTGATGAGAAGGAACATATTAATAGGAGGCTTTTTTTTACTTTGTAAAGTTTTCTTCGAGGAATAAACTTTTTATTTTACATTAAATTGATATTTTCTGATACATACATATTACAGCAAATTTTTTTTAGATACCTGTCAGCAGAAAGTTTAAATATATATAGGTTCATACATGTACACTGTACAGGGTACTAAAGTTATAAAGTTATCTGTGCTGCAAAAATATTTTTTTTATCAAAGCAATTTTCTTTCCACCCAGTTATCATATTTAAAAAAATAAAACCATATTATGTCAGTTTGTAGATTCTAATTATTATTATTCCATAAAGTAAGAAGCCAAAAGAGCGAGCAGGCCTTCGTCACTTGGTGCCCTGGCAAGTCCTGGAATTATTTCTTGTTCCGACTGATAAGTCCGTCTTTAGTGTTGCAGGCTGTTCTGTTGGTTTGTCGTTTGATCAACCCCTTACAAAAAAATCTATAGGATTCAGATCCACCAAGTTTGGAAGGCAAAAGTCCAGCTAGATGAGGTCATCAAAATTGTCTTGAAGCCATTCGATTTTTTTTTCGAGGTGTGGTAGAAAGCCAATTGCATTTGATGATTTTTGTACTTAACATGGAAAGGAAGAGCTATTACCCCAAGTGGTGAGACAACATTCATATTTCCCCATACGTAGTTGTCTACATGGCATCTTTTGTGCCCGCTAATGTATAGTAGTTATTATTCTGTAACTAACTCTGCAACCTCCAAGAGTTCACTATTTTAACTAAACCAACAAGAATAATTTGGAAAAAGGAAGAAAAAGTTGGATACGTGTATTTTTAAATGGACTCAAAACAGATATTGATGACTCGAACTTGACTCAGAAATATGTGGTCGACTTCAGTTCTGTTATAAACAATATTCTAATCGTAATTTTGTCTCCAAAAATGAGCTCCAATAAGGTGTATTATCCAATATTTATGAATAAGTATCAATGGAATTAGCATTATTGAGCTGATTCCGATATTTCAAAAAGGGCGATTCTTGCCGAATCCAATGCATCAGTACACCTCTAATTATTTATTTTTAAAAGAAATAATTAAATTTTATAGTATTTATTATTTACTAACCATATCCAAATATTTTTTTACTAACAAGATCCAAATATTTCCCGAGATACCATAATTAAAAAATGTGGTTCCTGGAAAAATAAAACCCTACCATGTATGTACAGACTATACAGAGTTAAAAGAAAAAGTTTGAAGATTTACTTAACTATATTGTAATGTATATTAAATAGGTGTTTGGATAAATGGTCTTTACTTACATTTACATACAACTATAAAAAACTAGAAATACTCATCTATATGTCACAATAGCTTGATATAATGATAACCTAAAAGGACTTTAATCTTGTTTTTCTTTTATACAACTTCAAAAAAAATATATTTTGAAAAATCTTGTTTACATAATCAATTTAATGCAGAAAATTATTTTCCTCAAGAAAAGAATATAATTATGCAAATTAAATATTATTTTACTATATTATTAATTATAATGAAGTAAAAGAGTGTTTATAATGTGAAAGGTAGAAGGACGGAGTCGATAGACGACAACTTTTGATGTGAAAAACGTCAAAATCCCGGTGAGTGTAAATCAACATTTGGTAAAATGTAAAAAAAAAAAACTTTAACATTGAGAGACAACATATTTATAAAAATACTCTATGTATTTTGTTGTCAGCTCTCCATTCACTCATCTCACTTCACTTGATACGGCATGGCTATTTCATAATATATTCTTTTTGATAAATAAACTAAGTAATATACTCTACTATACTTATGCTCTGATTTAACAAGGATAGGAATACAATTTCTTGTCGTAAATATATATATATAGACTTGGACATTCAACGAAAAAACAAATGGCGTTCACTATTTCCGTTCATTTTTTGAACGAATGATCGACGAACGAAAAAAAAGTCAATTTCTTTGCCCATAACTTTTTTGAATTTAATTAACTTTAAGAAACGTAGTTATTCGTGTAATGGTTTTTTGAACTGCCAGCCACTTTTTGATTAATAACTCAACCACTTATCTAGTCTTTTTGAGCTCCAAAAAATGGTTTTGTCCTTTACCTATAGTATAAGCTAATATTATATAATCTCCATAGAAATGCTGGATTTCCATTACTTAAATGTGTAAAATCAATTGCAAGCCATTTATATTTAATGTAGATAAATTCTTAATATTTCACACAGTCTAATTTTTTTTTCTTCAATTGGTTACTTCGTTTAATCGCACAATTCGCTGCCAAAATAGTTAATCTCAATACAGCCTTCAAAATTACGGATAAGTTGTAATGGATCAAATAAAAAGTATAATGGATAGTATATAAATTTATTTATTCAGTACCTTGTAAAGCTTTTTTCATAATTTTTGAAAAAAAATGAAATTTATTTATTTCCCCTTTAAAAATTTCTTTTCGTTAAACTTTAGTGTCTTCTGAAAAATTTTATTATTACATGTCTTCAGGTTTGTATTACTTTCTTAATGTTTCAGGCAATTTCTGAGCAAATAAAATATTTATATCTATAATATCCATGTATGCTGTTTTTACTTCATTGAACGACCTTCAGAATGTTGTGGATCCTATATGTATGTATTCGTGTTGAGATTTGGTCTTAGACCGTTTTCAAATCAATCTTGAACTGAATTTTTCAGTCTCAATCTAAGAACCAATATTAATTCCCATGTTATTTATGAGTTGTATAAATATAATTTACTTGCAGATGATCCTGCGTTGCAGGGCAAAATAGAGGGGAATAGAAACAAAGAATGAAGGTAGAAAAATAAACAAAGAGAGGGCAGAGGAGAGGAGGGAAAAGACACATAGATATGGAAAGAGAGAAAGATAAGGAGGTTTTGTTTAGGTAAAAAGCAGGCTCTTAATCACATCAGAGCCCTAACAACAAATCATAAAAGCATACTTGGTTATTTTTTACGTATAATTGCAAAATTTCAGACTGATCTCTTCGACTTTTGCGGAGTCAATGTGTTATCAAAAACAGACTTATACATATATATAAGATCTAACATAATTAACTTCATATGACGTCATTTCAGGTCCATGTTCTCAGTTTTTAATCCCAACTGACGTCGCCATCAGTTCATTTAAAGAATGGGTCTAGACCGAATATAAAATTCTACTAATTTGTATTACAACTGAGGCAGACCAAGTTTTTCTTTAGGATTGATATAGATCGAATCTTTCTTTGAGACTGTTCCAAGCCAAATGGCTTCAGTCCACTCAAAATGATAATGGTTTTCATACCCAACCTCAACAATAATAGAGGCAATGCCTCTTAATTTCTTTTATATGTAATAAATCTCCATTAAGAAAGAGGTTTTCGTTTTTTTATTAAATTATATTGATCTTTTTTTTCGGAAAAAGGAAGCTTTATGCATATTTAATATTTATGGTATTTATAATACCAAGTTATACTCTACCACAAAATATTATCCCATTCCATTGTTAATTTTTTATTATTAATTTAAACTTAAAGCTCATTTTAAAGGGTTTTATATATATAGTAGACATTAACCTGGTTCCTAAATTAGTTTTAGTTTAGTTAGAGCAATATATTGGTCAATGTTTAAAGTTTGTAAATTTCACAATTTTATAGGGGAAAAATATATTTGAAAATAGTCCACACAAGTCAAAATGAGCATTATAGAAATATTAAATACTTTTAGATAAGTAAACAAACTGTGCAAAGTTTTTCTATCGTTTTCGCCTATAAAGATAATTTCTTATGAAAAATGATAAGAAACGTACGCAAAAGGAGTACACTGATGAATCGACAACTAAACGGTAAAATACTACTGATTAACTATTAATCAGCTTCTTCTTTTTTTTTTTTTTCTTTTTTTTGTGGCTTTGCTTCTACTAGTTTAGATTCCAGTACACAAAGATTTGTTTTCTAGATAACTATCAAACATCTTTTTAACTGAAGATTGTAGTTTTCTCTGTAGTTAAGATGTTATTGAAGTCAATGCTTTCTTTAACTCTCGAACAAAAGAAGTTCCTTGTTGGAATTAACATAGAAGAAGTTATTTTCCTTTTGCTTGATTCCAATGTAATTTCCTTGATAAGATGAACAATTTTACCGTCAGATCAATATATAAATACTCTATATATTTACGTGTGCATCTATGGCATATGTAAAATACCCTTTCCGTTGTCCAATATTTTTTTCTAAATATATTGTTTGAGGAGTTGCAAGGCTAATGCTGCCAGTGAGATATTACAATTTCATAATTATTACTGCCATTTACTGGGCTTGGTCTATCTAATACTGGCGGTAGTATCCGACATTGTCTTGAGTTATAAGGCGTCCTCGAGCCGACAAACTTTGCTTAAAAAATATTGAAGATAACTACCCAAGAAATACTCAGTGTCACTCACTGTTTTTCATGAGCACACTCACTCGTAGTTACTCAATAAATAGATGTTTTCTCCTAAAGAATGAATGAATAATACTAAGAACTTGAGAAAAAAATTAATATGACTCAATAATTGATGAGGCTGGGAGTACTTGACCCTACTAACATACTTTTTCCAACGTAAGAAGTCGTATTTCATGATAACGTTTTTAATTCAATTAAAAGGGAGAATTCATGGAGGTTGCATAGTCAACTATAGTGTAATATTCAAGCATACACTACGCCCATATAAGGATAAAAAAAGTGTCGATACAGTCACTACTTTGTACAAATATTGATCAGGTGGTCATTGTTTTATTATTAGATTTATAGCTTTGGGTGACCTCAAGAGACTTAAAGTATAGGAACTGCATGCCTCTTGAAAGAGTAACTAATTAATTAAAAAACAATGAGACTGAAAAAGCCAAAAAATGAGATGAAATTGAGAAATTTTAAATGAAATGAGAAATTTAAAGTAGGACTCTTCATGAATATAATGCAAAAAATTTAATTTGCAAAGGATGGTCGATGGTATTAATGTTGTAATTTTGCTTTTATAATGAAAATTAATTATTTATGAGTAAACTGTGGGATATTATAAAGTTCAAATTCCCAAAGTTATATTACTCGTAACTACATAATACATGCATTTCTTAATTGATTGAAACAAAAGGTTAATAGTTGATAATTAAAATGACTGATGATGTAATAAAATAAAGTATAATGAGATTTAAACAATTGTATAGTTTGCTTATACAATTTACAACTTCCAAAAGTGGAAGTTGTACACAACAGATACATAGGTATCATTATTGATAAAACAATGTTTGTCTGTGTATAAAGGGCTCATTTTTAAGTGTGCCCTTGGTATCTCAGAACTGTGGAATTACTAGATCTAAAAAACAACAATGTAGCATCCAGGGTATGTGACGCGCAGTGCATCATTTTTGAGAAAAAATCAGGCAGGTCGTTTTTACGTTGTTTGCAGAAGTTAAAAAAACTGTAAAATCGGAAGATGGGGCTCATTTTCTGATTACCACCTGAAAAGAGGTTCTTATTTAAAGAGATAACAATAAGTATAAAATAATGAGTATTGTATGAAAAACAAAGTGTGACTCCAAGGATTTGTTGTGGAGTTAAAAGTCTTAGTGCTTGTTTAACTTGGTGAGAAGAATTGAGGATCGACATCGGAGTATTTCATGCCTATATCATTGCTAGTTACAGAGTGTTTATTTCCTTCATCTCACAGTTGCTTGGAGCTAGTTTAATCAAACGTTATGAGAGCTAAGCTATTCTCATTCCAAACATTCTTGAAATTGTCTGGGTGACCACGTTCATTTTCGGTTCCTTTTTTCTTTAAAATAACAGCATTTCGTATTGTTTATATCTCTGATTGGATGCTTAGTTGATAAAATAAGACGGAAGTACAAAAAAAATGTTAGTAAAGGTTTTGTATCTGAGTTTACAATTTTGAATGTTTTTTTTTCTTTTTTTAGAATTTTATACGGAATATACCTTCTAAACTTTTTTTTTATAATTTGTATCTTAAAATAAATGTTAAACTTTAAATTTGGGCTTAATTAGTCAATAAAATAAACAAAAAGATATATTTTTCAAATTGACTATACAATAAATTTGATCAACAAACACCTTGAAAGACTTTGTATTGTACATAGTTAAACAAATAACTTCTTGTAATGCTGAATATATCCGTTAGCTTATTTATATGAAAAGGAAAAACAAGTTTTAAAAATTGGAAAAAATTTTTGCTTAAAAAAAAAAAGAAATCAAATGTTATTTGTAAAATAAGATAAGACCAAAGAAATTTTCTCCTTATGTTTTACAATGACACTTATAAAATTTATATCTGTAATTATAAGAGTAAAATATAGTTATGGAACAGTTAATATAGTTATAATTATCGTAATAAAAATGTTGCTAACACTTTTAGCCCCCCTACAGCCCTGATGCCAACCCCCTCGAGGATGCATACATATGAAGGCCTGCAGTGTCCGTCATCCAAACACTGAGGCCCTGAAAGCAACCGACAGCCAGCAGTGGGACGCCATGACAGATTGCTACATCTGCAGCGGATGTCTGGCCTTCTGTCGCGGCCTGGAAGCCACCATTAATGCTAAGGGCGACTACATTGATGATTAAGAGATATCACACACACATATCTATTTAAAGTATTAATTTTTGTTGAAATTCTATTAAAGGGCTTCGTGTAAGCAGCCTTTCTTAGTCAAATTGATTTGATGAGGCCGAAAATGGGAAGGTGTCCATTTTTCCAGTTTCCCAATTTGTCGTCGACAAACGTTCAGGATAATGAGGTTTTGGTGTACTTTCAATACTTAAATGTCCTTCCTGAATATTTTAAAACAAATATACCACCATGGATGACAAACTTATACAATGAAATTGAAAACACATATGTTACAAGAAGAAATGCACTGTGACAATGTAATTAAAGCGCAGTTTTGAAAGAGCTATCATCAGTTGTAACTTTAGCAGTTCCCTATTCCTACTTTATAGGGTATTGCAAGAAAGTTATTGATAGCTTTTCCGTCCCCATACATCGTGGAAAGGGGTTTGATCACGGTTGTTAATCTTTTTACGAAAAAAAAAAAGATTACAAATCATTCAACGTGATAACTTGAGATGAGATGAAACGTTACTAATTTGAAGCCAAGTTTGGACAAATTGCTATGAACATGTCAAATTCATTCTTTCAATTACTGACTCACTCATTATTTTTTTATAATTTCATTTACATAATTTATAATCTTCCTATTTTTTGATTTGGTTCGTAATAATCTTAATATGCACATGGATTTGGTGTTTTTTGATATAAAATTTCCCCTTTTCTTTTTCTTATATAATAACTGTCCAATTTAAAAAGAACCCTATCAACGTCAGAACCCATGTGTAAGCTGTCAAAAACATTTGAATTAATAAGAGTACGAAGATATAATAGGTCTACGGAAAATAAAAAGTCGTCTATGGTCTAACAAATGTTTGGAAGCTTTTATCTCATTATATTTACAAAATCCCTACTTGAACAAAGCAAGATGTCTAAACTTTTGCCTCTTCAATATTGCTGAATAATTTTGGTATTGCAAAATTTATTGAGATTTTTAGGGGAGCTCAAGCCCCCTTAAAAAGTTTCTGAAACTCCACCCAATTTTTTTTTAAATCATATCTTCTATATATATATATATGTCTGTTTTTGGTGTTATCACAAATAGAATCCAAAATGGTCGAACAGATCAGTCTAAAATTTAAGAAGTAAACGTATAAAATAGCCAAGCATATTCCTATGAAATTATTTTTGGAGCTCAGAGGTCCATGAAAGCCTTTTTTGAACGAAAATAACGCTCATTTCTCTTCTATCTTTCCATATATTTTTTCTTCTCTCCGTCTCTCCCCTGTTCACTTCTTCCTCTGTCTCTTCCTACATCCCTCTATGTCTCTTGTCTTCTGCCTTCATACTGTGTGTCTTTCCCTTTCATTCAGGCTTTCAACGCATGCACCCTCTGCTAATATATATATAATAAAAACCTATTGACTTAAATAATTTTACAACACTGATGATAATTTTTTAGGGTATGCCCCCCCCCTCTAAATGATGAAAGCTAGCAGTACCCCTGTGTAGTAAGTGGATTTTAGAACTGCTCCGAACAAATTCTCTTTTCAGAACATTAGCAAACCTCCAAAGAATATCTATAATAATTTGTTTTCTATTGTTATTATTATCATTACGGCCTATTCCCGTAATTAAATGCATATAAATATTTAAAATTACAGTTAAAATATGTAATTTTTAAAAAAAATGGAATTTTCTCAAGTTATTAAATATCGCAGTTATCCCTTTTATGTACTAAAAATATAATATGTAAAATAGTTTAAAAATCCATTGAGTCAAAGCATCTTACAATTGTTTTGTTAAACATTTTAAGCGGAATCAAGATTCCAATCCCTCTTTGCAGAAGAACATTTACAGTTCGTTTGATTCGACTTCATGGTGCTTCTCGAAGATGTCGCCAAACTGTACCGAAATCCCTCCCTTGACTACGAAGTAAAGGGTTTCGCATGAATCACTTTTTGGTTGATTTATTAAGATCTAAGCCACCAACGAGGTTGGTGTAGACTTTTTTTTTTTGTTTTCTACTGAACCAATTCTTATAAGAAAAAAGAATGAGAGGTTTTTTGTGATAATTTAGCATCACAAGTCAAGGAAGTAACTTCTGCATGAAGAATCCAATCAGCTATATTTCCTTTCAATCTTTTTAGCTCACTTGTTGATGTTAGGTTATGTTTTTTTTTTTTTTTTTTAATATTGATCGACAGTTCTTAGACGACCCATGATTCACAAATTATCAAAAATTCAACCGTAAACATTCAAAATGGCTTAAGAAAGAATTTCCCTTTCTTCAAATCAAATTGAAAAAGATAACTAACCAAAACTTTTTTTATGAAGAATTCGGTAATCTTCAAAAAAAAAAAAGTTGTGCCCTGTCCTAAATATTATTTTAGGGTTTAAAAATTACAAAGATCTTTAAAAAAAAGAAGAATTTTATTTATGTTAACGAACCAAACTGCGGAACAACACCGTACCGTACCAGGACTAGTATCTATAAATTTGTATTTTTATATGATAGCCAAATTTTCTCCATCTAAATATTAAGATGGCCAATTGTATTTATCAATACGTTGAGGGATCAAAATGAAATTGTAGTCCTGTCGTATAGGAAACGGAGTATAAGTGTAACGATACAGACAATATAGAAGAGTCCATAGGTGAAATATTTTTTTGCATATTTAAAATCAATATATTCTCGAAACTTAGTCAAATTAATCAAAATCTTTCCAACGGCCGGGCAAGTTTTGGAAACATTTTGAGAGAAGCCAAAACTTTTTTTGTAATCCTAAAATATCCCATAATCATACTTAAATTGTGTAGTTTCATACTATTTCATTTCAACAATATGTAGTGTTCACTCTAATGACTAAGTACAACGTTGCATATTCACAATACACATTTTTAGTACATTTAGTGATGTATCGAATATCTAAAAATGCGGATTTAACTTTGAAAGCGAATTTTTACATCTGAAATTTGAGGAAAGTTATTCGGATATGAATTATGAAAGTTTATGGCTACAAATATTTCTACAATGCAGAAAATTCTCAGATACAAATACGAAAGCGAATATTTGATGCATCACCAATGTGTACGGTAACAGAGGGGTTTAGATGCCAAAAAACCTTATGTCTTTTGAATTGTAACACCTGTGTTTTTAAATAACAAATAATTCATATGTACATATAAATTGTTGCTATTATTTCGTTTTGACCTATAAAATAGAATTCCTTTATCTAAGCAACATATGTATCTATGAACTATTGTTGTGGCGAAGACACCCTAATATGAAACCTACATAGACTTATGGATGCAGGTATCAAAATGATGTCAAGACTTTATAGGATTCAGACCAAGAAAAACTAGATATTGCTATTATTTTAGAATAGGAAAATTTTAATGTAGTTGCTTTTTGAGATTTCAAATTATCTGTAGAAAACAATGAAAAAATCGAATATTGTAAATATCTAAGTTTTTATCGAATATAATCGAATATTTTTCAAAAGATCAAATATTGCAACTCACCATAAAAACTATACAGTGTTTATTGCTTGCTAATATGTTTGAATTCTCAAAATAAGAAGGAATAATTAATAAGTAGGGATATCAATCGTGTGTAGTTTGTAGTTGGCCCGCTTTCTTAGAACTGTTAATCTGAAGAATGCATTTTGTTTTCCTCAGCTGTTTTCATTTTTAATTAACTCCTGAGTAGTTAATTTATTTTGCTACTGCATTCAATTATATTAAAAATCTGATTGAACATTCGTTTGTGCTCATAAAAGGCCTTAAGAATTTGTTGGGGAGTTATAATTGTAAGTCCTTGTTGGACATGGAGTTTAATTGAGGATTCACTTCAGAGTAATTCTTGCATATGTCCTTGTTTCTTTCTTTCTTCCCCTCCACTTTTTGTAACAGTTGTTTTTGGCTGATCAAATGAAACGTCATGACCTTTATTATAGTATATATTGTAACCTCCCCCCAGAAAAACAAACAAAAAAAACAACCCAAAATCAGTTAGGAATTATCCAATTCTTTCAAACTATAAGACTATTGTTGGGAATTGTATATGTACAGGTTAACAATAATTAATTAAAAAAGGTATTAGTTAGATATGTACCAATACTAAATTTATGCCGATTCTGAGACCATCTTTATGGACAATCCCAATTCCTTATTAATCATAAATAAATTACAAAATGATTTACTTTTTTTAATGTTTAACTTTTTATTGTTTAGGCAAGGCAAGAAAATATATAAATGATACAAATTATAATCAGTTGTATATAATTTGATATTAAAATTGATAAGAAAAAAATCCCCAAGGACGTCCGCAGGATTTTATTTTTTGTTTTGAGGGGAGAGGGGGCTTGGTAATAATTAAAATTTTCTTGAAAAAAATTTGAAAAATTAAATTTCATTTACTATTTTTTGAAAAAAAATATCAGAAATGTTTACTAAAAATTAGATTTTTTGAAAAAAAAATTTCCAACATCCAACGTTATTCACAAAATCTTACATTTTCTATTAAAAACCCCCAGTGACCTTTTTTAAGAAAATCAATCTTTGTGAAAAAAAAAAATTACCCCTTATTTTGCCTAAATTTTTTTAAAAGGCTCTAAATGCCAGACCTGCATCTGTTGAAGGTTTTAATTATCATTTTCGTGTTTTACGACTAACACTAACAATAATAATCGGGATTATGGACCAAGGCTATTTATTGCCCGGAATTTTGTTTTACAGGTTTATTATAATTGCACTTTTAATATTATATTTATAAAGCAAAGTTTTTCTGTCTGAATGAATGTGCTTTTCTGAAAACCAATTTTTTGACTAACAAACGACTCATTCTTATTAAACGAAAATAAAGACCGTAAAATTTAAGAATGATTTCCGTTGTTTATATTAGTATGTATCTTTGTACACATTTTTTTAAGAGGGATAATAAGGTTTAGGGAAGAAGAAAAGAGGATGAGACAAAGGATTTTTGACCCATAATATAAAAGAGGAGCGAACGATAGTTCAATTTCAATATTCTTCTTCTCTAAACCCCATAATCATCTCCTTTAAAAAAAAGCGGATTATTGAGAATTAATTTTAATTTTCTTAATTTCCTCGTAAAGTCGATCAAACTTACTCTATCTCTTAGAAAAAGAGGTTTGAAAGTGGCATACCAACATCAACATGCAGTGAGAATAATTCTAATAATATTACAGTCTTTATTTTTTGTTTTATATCAAGCAGAAGAGTTCAGAATTAATTTTAATTTCTTACTTTCACGAGTAAGAACGGACAAACCTACTCTAGCAAAAAACTCTAGTCATCAGCTATTTAGAGCTGAGGAATTGAAATCAAACAACAATTTTCTTTTTATTAAGAACCACTACAAGAACATTAACTTTCTAATCGACTCAGGCGCACAAGTGTCTATTAAACCAATTAAATTAGCCCCTCATATATCCAACAAATCAAGTATTCCCACTTTCGTAACGTTCGGAAGACAGAAAATTATTCCACTGGGAATTTCTTCGATGATAATATTTTTGAAGGGAACTAAATAATTTTGGGCCTTTTACGTTATTGATCAGGCCCAGTCTATTTTGAGTGCCAATTTCCTAAGAGAGAAAAGCTTTTTATTGATATGAAAAATTAATGATTGTTTCCAATATCAGAACGTTTAAAATTTAAAATTCTCTAACCTTTCATCTCTCTTTTGAAGAAAGGTTTACTATCAGTTTTCCTTCGCTGTTTTCTGATGTCACTGCACATGTACCTCCTAAACACTCTGTGACGCACAATATCATCAGCTACGTCCCCCCTTGTGCTTTGCTAAGGCTAGAAGACTCAGCGGGCAAAAGCTCACCTTTCTTAAGAGGGTGATTGCTGGACTATACAGTCTGGAGTAATTCGTTCCTCACAAGACTGCCATTGTAACTCTAGTGGGACCCTTCGAGTAAACTCAGTTACCATTCAGATTGAAAAACTTTGCCCTATCCTTTCAGCGCTTAATGGACATTCTGAAGTGTGAATGGGGAAAACCCGCATTGTATTTCATTGGACATAGAGTGGCAGCAAAGGGAATTTCCCCTTTAAATAATCGTGTGAAGCGATAAGGGATCTTCCTCCTTCTAAGTCTCAATAGGAACTCCAGGCGTTTCTCGGTATGGTGCAATAATCTTCCTGATTTGTAACCAATCTCACACAATACAAAGGCAAACTGCATCTGTTCAAGCATACAAAATTTTATTTGGGAAGCCGAGCTTGATAAGGCTTTCCGAAAATAAATATTGCCCTATTGGAGTAGACCTTATTAGCTTTTCGTGTCGAAAGTATACCTCTAGTCCTTACAACAGACGCCTCGTTGAAAGTTCTGTGTGCCTCATTTGAGCAGTGGGTAGATAGTCCGTGGGCTCTGTTATCCTGTGGGGATTTGATATTGCGAAGTAAAACTTTTTTTATCATTAATTTTCGCAATTGATCTCTAAATTATCTTTTTCCATGATATCGGTAGGTTTAAAACTTAAAAAACTAAAAAAATTTACCACAGTTGAACATTAAGTTGTTGCCTAAATCGTGAATCGAAACAATATTATTTGATAAAGCCACTCATTCCAATTTTTTGGGTTTTACAAGATTTTTAAAATAAAACTCACTATAGCAATTTTGTCTCACCACATCAATAATTTTTTGAGCTCCCAAAATCTAGACCAAATCCCATGAATTTCTTTAAAATAAAACCCGCTAGATCGTTAAAAGTAGCAACAAATAGTAAGGGAGCTGAAGGATACCCTTACCGACAATTCTTTTTCAAAGTTATAGGGTCACTTTTCCTATCACCCATAGAGATAACTCCTTGGAATTTTTTTTGGACCTTTTTGAGGTGAAAGACCCGTATTTGTATACGATAATTTAGAAACCGAACCAGCCTTCGTCCCAAAAGGTAGGATAAGATCTGGATTTAGTGGCAGTTTTTTTGGCTTGCAATTATTAAAAATGGAACAAAGTATTCTTTTGGAGAAGACTTTACCACTTCGCCCTCTATTTGAACACACACTGACTTATCAACTACCTCAACTGTGTTCACTGAGGAGGAGTCAAGGGCATCATTACCTTCTTCATTAAGTTCTTAAGGAGCGTTGCTATTTTTCTCAATTTCCATGTCTTCATGATTTTAATTGTCCCTTAAGGTCCACATCAATATCTTCAATAATATTTTCTACTTCAGACTTGTCAATGATTTCATCAGAAGTATCAACTGCCGATCCGACCACATTGACGATAGCTGGTGAGATCTCACTTGATTTCGTCGTATTAACAGCACCAGAGATACTTGATTTTTGAAGAGCTTCTCCTTCTAAAATAAGAGATGGATTTGACGGAGAGTCAGTTTCTTTATTATCACTAAAAAATAATTCAGCAATAGTTTGCAATATGTTGGCATATTCCTGGATATTCAATCTCGCATTATTACAACCATATTTTGTTTGTCCAAGACCATAACAGTTTTGACACTGCAGCATGGCCCCTTTAAATTTTATTCTTATTAAGTAACCATACAAAGGAACTATCTGTGGTATACAGGCAGGATCTGCAACAACTTCCACAACGTAGTCTTCGTCTCTCCATACATCCTTATAATTCTTGTATTTAAGTTCAGCCTCTTCATTTAACGGATTCTTTTTTTGATAATGCTCAACCACATCTCCAAATTGCTTAAACCATTCAACCGCTCTAACTTCATTCACCGTTTTAAAGGGCTCTTCAAAAATCAAGTATCTCTGGTGCTGTTAATACGTCATTGTGATTATGACCCGTTTTTTCTAACACTAAGTTTGGCCATTCCTTTTAATCTTAGTTTTACATTGACAAAGTTTCCTTAAATATTTTTAACTCTATATGTTTGTATTTTCTTGAGGTATTCAATTCTCCCCCTTATATCAATAGGAATCTTTGAGTAGAATCCAACTTGATTCATTCAAAACATTGGATTTGCTCCGTCTATTTCATGTTCTTTAAAACCAAAAAGAATAGCCATTTCGTATACATCAACATGTTTTATTCCTTCAATGAGAAAAGACTTATCTTCAATCATGATGACAAAGATCTCCCATTTAAACCTCTTGTCCCAGTCAAATTTATTTCCTTTCATTCATCTTCTAGTTTCTTCCTTTTTTAACAGTTCTCGAGTAAAGTATACGAGGCATTCCTTCTTCACTCCCATCAGACGGATCAGGAGGTCTATTAGGGGGGAGGGGGGTGCTCAGACACACTTGAACCTCATTTAATTATTTTACACAGAAATTAATGGGTCTTAATTGACGCAGACTCTTGGGGGAGTATTATAGGACTTTTAGGACAAGACAAGTTGAGATCCCTTTTATGTTATTTGAGAACTTTGTTAAAATAAATTCAGTTTAAGTTAGTAATTCTAGGTAGCGTGTTCCTTCATATATATATTTTTTTGTTTTTTGGGGATGAATGACCAAACAGAAGTGAAGAAAAAAACAATTTTTAAATCATTATGTAGTTACGGAGATGTTGAATAAAATCAATCACACCATAGGAATTAACATTGAAAATGAAAATTCTATAAAAGAAATTATGGTACTTATAGAAAATTACCTAAGAAAATAAAAAAATATGACATTGAAACGAATAAAATTAGTGGAACGAATACAAAAAGAGGATGAAAAATTTGATTAATTCTACATATCATTATGTGTTCAAGCTAAAAACGTTGGATTACGTGAGATGACGTTTGATGCTTGGATGTCAAATTTAATTATACTGAGGATAAGAAATGAAGATACAGAGAAATTATTATTATCTAAATCACCCAAGTTATCCCTTGCAGAAATAATTTTTATCTGCCGCAGTGAAGAGAAGGGAAAAGTCCAGGAAGAGGGATTGGCCAGAAAATCTTTACGATAAATATCTAGTATAAAGCAACAAAGTTTTTAAGGGATAAGAGGTCAAAAATGCATGGGATGTTCTTATTGCGGAGGTAACAATCATGGAAAGGGAGGAAAATGTCCGGCATTTGGAAAGAAGTGTAATCGATGTAGAAGGATAGGACATGATCAAAGAGCTTGCAAGTCCAAAATAGATTATTAACGATTCGCTGCAATAAGAATCAATGGGATTAAGGAAGATAACAATAATCAAATGGTATTACTGGATGTAATTTGTGAACGAAAGATTATTGGTAAAATTAAAGCAGTTCCCGATACAGGATCAGAAGTTACTGTAGCAGGAATAGAGTTTGCCAAGAAGATGCGATTAAATAAGAAAAGGATGAAAAATTACGAAGAAGAGAAGATTTCAGGTGATGATGGATCGCAATTAGAAATTATTGCAAAGTTAAGAATGACTTTAGCGTTAAATTCAGAAAAAATTAAGAAAATGTAATTATATATAGAAATATTCTTGTCTAGACGAGTTAGTAGAGAACTGCGCATCATTTCAAAAGATTTTCCAAAACAAATGGGTGTAGCTGTGGTGCAATCGATGGAAACAGAAGAGATAGAGATTTAAAATAAAAAAGCATCGATGGAAGAATTTAGAGATGTATTTTACGATGAGGAGGAATTGAAAATTATGGAGGGGCAACCAATGAAGATAAGTCTTAAAGAAGATTATCAATCATACGCAATTAATACTGCAAGAAACATACCATTTACCTATAGAGAAGAAGTAAATAAAGAAATTAACAAAATAGAAAGAATGAAAATAATAAGTAAAGTCGGTGATAAAGCAGTAGATTGGTGAAATCCATTAGTAGTTGTACCCAAACCTTGTGGGAAAGTGAGAATATGTGTGGATCTTAAGAAATTGAATGATTAAGTTAAGAGGCCAATCCATTCCATGAGAACACCTTGGGACATAATATCAAGTAATCCAAGAAAAATTGAGTTTTTTACAACATTGGATGCAAAATAGGGATATTGGCAGATGGAACTAGAAGAAAAATCGAGAGAAATGACGTGTTTTATGACTCCTTGGTGTAGATATTTTTGGAATAGAGCTCCGATGGGATTCATAGCAACGGGGGACGCATATTGTCTTCGTGGAGAAGAGGCATTGGAAAGTCGTAGATGTCATTCTCTCTGTATCACACAACTTCGAAAACCATATCAAGAATGTCTGTAGAATCCTACAAAGATGTAGAGAAAACAAAATAACATTCAATCCAGCTAAATTCGTATTTGCACCACCTAAATTATAATATTGTGGTTATATTTTATCCAAGAAGAGTATTGAAGCGGATCCAAGTAAATTGAATGCTATTAAAGATTTTGCAGAACCATCATCTAGAAAGAAATTGAGAAGTTTTTTGGGATTAGTGAATCAATTGCGACAGTTCTCACCAAGAATTATTGAAGTTGTAGGTCCACTGAGAGAGAATTTATCGTCAAAAGTAGAGTATGTGTGGACCAAAAATCATTCTTTATCAATGAAGAAAATTAAACAAGTTTTAACTTCACCACCAATATTAGCACTGTTCGATCCAAGATAAGAAACCAAACTGATGCATCAAGAATAAATGGATTAGGATATGTGTTATGTCAGAAGCACAAAGAAGAATAGAAATTAATTCAATATGGCTCCCGATTTTTATCAAGTGCTGAAACAGGATGCTTTCTGATAGAATTATGTTTGGGTGTAGTTTGGGCTATTAAGAAATGTCACATATATCTAGCAGGCTTACCTACATTTAGTGTAATTACGGATCATAAACCACTTGTTCCTATTCTTAATAATTACACCATAGATAAACTAGATAATGTTAGACTAATTAGATTTAAATTGAAAATATCAATGTATTTATTTGAAACGAAATGGATAAAGGGGAAATATCGTGAAGTACCAGATGCATTATCGAGATCACCGGTGTCTCATTCCGAGGAAGACGAAGAGTTCGATGGAGATGTTGAATATCGCAGAAGACAAGTTATTAAAGTTGCTGCTATTAGAGCTACTCATTTCGAAGATGAAGAAAGATTCGTTGATCCAATAATAGAAGATATTAGAAAAGAGGCAATGAAAGATCAAACATATTAATATTTAGTCAATGGAGTTGAAGACAATTGTATAAACGATTCAGTACAACCATTTTCCAAGATATTAAATGATTTAATTACTGAAAAGGGTCTTGTTGTTTTATATGGTAATAGGCTGGTAATTCCAAAAGAGGGCAAGTTCAAGTTCTTCAGGGATTGCACAGTTCACATCAAGATATCGAGAAGACGAAAAAAAGAGCTAGGCAGACGATTTATTGGCCTGGAATGAACTCAAATATTAAAGAAATAATTAGAACATGTAGAAAATGTATAGAAAGATTACCTAGTTAACCAGAAAAACGATGATGAGGGACCCCATACCAATGAGGCCATTTGAGAGCACATCTGTAGATTTGTTTGACTATGGAGGAAACCATTACTTGTTATAGTGAGATCGCCTTTCAGGATATCTATATGTAGAGGAATTCAAAAGCATTCCATCTTCGGGAGAAGTAATAGTGACATTAAGAAAAATATTTTCTGAAACCGGGATTCCAGTGAAAATAAGAACAGATCAAGGCCCTCCGTTTAGTTCCGGGGAATTTTTAGCCATTCTTGAAGGTGTGGGGAGTAACATGGGGACCTTCTTCACCCTATTCTCTAAAAAGTAATGGATATGCTGAGAGTTTGGTGAAATGTATGAAGAATCTATTAGTCAAAACAGGAGGAAAATGTAGTTCTGATGAATTCTTACGTGGAATTCTGGAGTTTCGAAACACTCCAAAGGCAGATGAAAGATCACCAAATGAGATCTTATTTGGTCATCAAGTAAGATCGTGTTTACCTATTCATTGGAAGAGCTATGGTCCAAGATCCGAAAAAGAACAAAAAGGGAGAAGGAGTAAATCCGTAATAATAATAATAAGAGGGATTTACCGGAGTTGAAAATAGGAATGGAGGTGATAGTGCAAAATTACAAGAATAATCGATGGTTGGATGAGGGACAGATTATTGGAAATGAAAAAAATACCAAATTTGATTAAATACAGGAAGAATTATATTGCGAAATAGACGTTTCTTAAGGCTGGAGAAAGGGGAAGAAATGGAATATCTGGAAGACAATGGAAATACACATGAACTCAGAGTCAGAAGGTTGAAAAGAATTCGAGTAAGATCGTATTTTTGAGGGAAATATTTTGATATAAATATCAACGTGTAAATAGGAAGTATGTGTAAATATGTATTAATAAATAAAATAATGAGTCAGTCTGTTCTTTGTGTTTGAAATGTATTTATTGATATTAACTAAAACGTAACAGGTGTCAGGCCTTCTGCCACCGCCTGGAAGCTATCATTGCTGCTACGGGCAGCTACATTAATGATTAAGATAGCTCAGATACACATCTATTTATAATATTAATTTTGTTGGAATTCTATTGTTATTTAATTAATTATATCTTGTTAAAGTTTAAAATTCATTTATGTTCAGATTTTAATGGACCACTGAGTAGAAAGTTATCCTGAAGAAGGATATTTTTTAGAGACCTAAGCATTTCTTTATTCAAATAATAATATTGTTTAAAAAAATTCTTCTGAAAAGGTAAAAGAACATCAAAGGATCTCCTTTTTTGATAGCATAATTTCATTCCAGGAAAGATATAAAACCAGTTACAGAAACTCTTTCTCGTGTGTACTGGCATTCGGCACTCAAATAATTAATGGTACCAATTTCTAGTCATTTCCATAGAGAAAAGTTATGGTTGTACATAAAGCTTCCTTTTCCCCTAATTTATTTGATGTATTTAAATTATGTAATAGACATAATGGGATGATGGAATAAAATGGTTCGTTACTCTCCTGAACAATTTGCGTGAGTAAGTCCTTATATTCAACATTTGATGTTTTAAAAAAAATCAAATTTCCTTTTTGATAATTTGACAATTCATACAATATCAAATCTTATATATGTGGCCCGTCAACATAAAGTAGTCTAGAATCATTGTTTGCAACATTTATATTCTTGGACGAATTTTCGTCAATTTCTATTAACAAATTATTCTATTGAACCCTTTGGATGTGTCCTAAATTACATTTAAATGTAGCCAAAAGGGATATTTACAATAATAGAATGAGAAATTGACAGATTTTATTTACAAAAGGTCATATCGGGGCCTATATTAAGGCTCATAAATCAAACATAGATTATAAACTATAGCTGAAATTTCTGGTTATCTCAGAATGTTGTACTCCAATGTTCACTCCAAATTCTAGGAAGGACCAGGACCGTGACTATGACATTTCTTTTCCGGTTCACTAGTTTTAGGTGACATTTTTATTTTCCGATATTTTGTGAGGTGTTTTTTATTTTTTTTATTTTTATTTTAGTTAAAAATATGAAGCTTTAGTAGAATAACATTTCAATTATTTTTATTATTCAGTTGGAAGACACACGCATCGTTTTGGAGGAGCAGGGGCCCCTAATGTCCCTTGTACTTACGCTGAGGCCCACACTGCTATTGTTATATTTCTGACTTGGGAAACGAAATATCTTCACACAATATGCTTGATTTAATTACATGAAATTTAATAAGACTATAATTTTGGACCACCTTGTACAGTTTACCTACATTTTTCTTACTTTCGTACCTTGTTAGAATGCAAAAACCTCGACTGAAGCACTTCAAAAAATTTGTAAAGGATTATTGTGTGCTATTACATGTATATATTCTTAAAAGATAAAAAGAAATCGAAAATTAACATAGAAAGCCTAATTATTTGATTGATGTTTGAGAGGTGAGCAGCAAAGTGTCATAACATTTAATCTAATTACTCGTGAGATTTTTCCCATTTTAGATCATCAATTATATTCGGAGTTCTATACTACTAATACTAATTCCTAACAAATTATTAGTTTCACCTCTTCGTCATTCATGAGCACTAGAGGCGTCTGCAGAATTATATTTGGTTGTGTTTGTGGGGGGGGGCGATCTTTGGGATTTTTATAAAAAAAGATTTTAAAAATATTATTATTTTTTAAATATTAAATTTTTTGGAAAAAAATTCTAAAAATTCTCAGCTTTTCACAAAAAAAAAAAAAAAAAAATTACAAAATTCAATTACAAATATTTAATTTTCGGAGAAATGTTTCAAAAATCTATAGCTATTCTGAGAAAAAAAAAAATTAAATTTTTGAAATAAATTTGAAAAAAAATTAAATATTATTTTTTGAATAAAAATTTCATAAGTCCACATTTTTTCACAGAAAATTAAATATTTTCGAAAAAAATTCAAATATAAAATGTCAAAAATCTATAGCTATTCACAAAAAATAAAAAAATTTTGGAAAAAAAAATTGAAAAAAATAAGACATTTTTAAATATAAAATTTTTTTGAAAAAACAATTTGAAAATAATTATTGAATTTTTGAATAAAAATTTCAAAAATCAATATTTTTTCTCAAAAAATTAAAGATTTTGAAAAAAAATTCAAATATTGAATTTTCAGAAGACAAATTTCAGAAATTTATAGGTATTCACAGAAAATTAATTTTTTTGGAAAATAAAAATTGAAAAACTAAATTAAATTTTAAATTTAAATTTTTTTTTGGAAACAATTTGAAAAAATAAATTAAATTTTGTAGTAAAAGCAAAAAAAAAACACCCACACTCGTGGTTAATGTAGTGTCCCAAGAAAATTACTTTATTATGGAAAGCAACGGACCGAGGGAAGAGCATGTAAATGATACTATTGCAATGGGGATGCAATCATACACTGAATCAGGGATTAATATATAAAAGATATATTAACTAATGCTGAAAGGTATATTGATTCTTAAAACTAATCCCTACATCATATAAATAAAACAATGGTGATACATAACAGATATTTTTGTCTTAGATGTTCACCTCTCAAGAATAAAGGAGTAATGATATCAGCATTAGAAAATAAAAAACCCTGTTGAGGCTGCCAACAACTAAGAAACTCACAGGTTAAAAAATCTTTCAGATTTGGAGCCATAGTTATGAAGCTCATATTATAACAAATATTTACAAGATATTTGTTTAGCTTAATCAAAATAAAAGCATCTACAAATTGAGATAAAATACGTAATACCTTTATTTTAAAAATAAACTAATAATTGTAGAACATATATTCATATTTAAATTGTCAGATTGGACCAATGGACAATGGTTTCAATTATTTGATGTATAACAAACCCCATCATAATATCAAAATGATATAACTATATAATACATAAAACCTATGAACAGGTATAACACGGCGTGTCCTTACTAGCACAAAAATGTTCAGTCTCGTGTTGTGTTCACGTATTATAATTCACCTCTAATGTATTCCTGTATATAATGTTAGGAGGTACTCCCTTTAATATCCTTTTATTTTTATTGATAATAAACTAGTCCTTCTTTAAATCTCGTCCAATCACAGTGGTAAGAAAAATTGTCAAACAACTCATTTTCAGCATTAAAAAGTGTCCTTACGCCATAAATTAGGACTTACAAGTCCAACCTTTCCAAAGTTCAATCAACGGACTAAGCACATAAACCGTCCAAAATGGAAATCTCCTTCTTATAATCTCTTTTAATCAAGATTGAGACCTCCTTTCAACGCCTGGAGGATGCTTCTATCGAAATTACACATTTACTAGCTTAGAAATAACTTTATAATGCATAATTTGATATTGAATAATATCAAATTAAAATAATCAAAGTTGGTACTAACATATAAGATTTAGCCAGTTTTGCAGATCTACTCATTACAGCATCATCAATTCCAAACTGTTTACATTTCTGTACTACGAATAAACGAATTGCTTCAGCCAGATCGCCTATCAGCTGAGGCTAATCTAGGTTAATTTCGGACTTGACTCTCCCATTTTGAACTATATTTCTCTACAAACCATTTACGTTCATGTCTTCATTTAAAACTCCAACAAATAATGTCTACCCAAACCACAAGCAGGACTCTAATTTATGGCGATGTTGGATGTGTTGAAAAACTCAGTAATTAGTTTTCAACAAAGTATTCTTATATTAACAAGGCTGTACAATTTATTTAGATAGAGAGATATATTTCAGCTATTGTTGTCTTCGAATACAACTTGAAGGTCGAGAGGCTGAACTACACAGTTCGTCCGAAAACTATTTGTACAACATTTGGTTATTGAAGTCAATGACATAGGACTACTCGAGGAATTTTGACAAGACAAGATTTTGATATCAGTTGTCAATTTTCCTGCTTATTTTCTCCTTATCAGTGATCCAAACGTTGATTGATTGAATTCGAATTAGCTATTGTTAAGTTATAAGCAATTATCAATAAATATAGACAAAAAAAAAACAAATGATCTTATTAATTTTTATTTTGACGTGGAAAACACCGCATTATATTATTATAATTGTGGGACATTTGACAACTATTTATTAACTAATAGTTGCATAGTGGACAATTGTTATGGTTCTTTTATCAGTTGCGGAAGAAGGTTACATGATACGATATTGGTATTTTTTCCATAACTACGTTCTAGTTATCTTCTCCTTATTAGTGTTGATTGGTTGAAGTAGAATTAGTTATGGGAAATCTAAGAATAGTCTCATTGTTCAGAAAAACTTAATGACTCAGGGAAAGAGTAGACACTCAGTAGAAGAAGACCATGTTTTTTCCTTCTTTTCACTGATTGGCTTAAAATTGTAAATTAATAGGTTGTTTTATAAGGATTTTACTGGGCTTCATACTCTAATTATTCACTTTAGGCTCACTTTGATGGACCAATGTTTCTGCGAAAGTCTCTAGAAGGACGGTGGCGTTAGTTATATAATGTATTTCCTACTTTATTTGAACATTCTAAGATAAAAAACAAATAAAAGCTCCCATTAAACCAAAACAGAGACGCAATTACTAAAACTCGTAAGGCATCAAATAAGGAAGATTATCCGGATCACAAAGTTCAAAACCCGCTCTCATCAGACATTTTTATCCAAGAAACCCCTGAGATTGAAGTTTTAAAATATGTACCATTCTCTTATTGTATCAATTAAGTATTGGCAAATAAATCTTTATTTGCAAAAATACACTATCTTAAATATATTTAGATTTATTTTTAAATTTTTATTTGAATTTTGTAATAAAGATAATAAAACGAAATATTAACAACTATTTTATAAAAAATAACCGTTTTAAACCATAAATCATGACAGAATAAGAACTATATATCAGTCGTACAACTGTAGATGAAGACTTTATTTCTTTACCTTTATTTTTTGTTGTTGCTGTCCACTCTTTCCCGTGAGTCCTTTAGACTAACTAATTACTGATTTTGCACCTTATTTCTTACTCTTCTTGGAAGAAAGGTTGAGAGATACATTACAGATTATATTAATATAAAGAGTTTATTTTTGAAAGAAAAAATTGTTTCAATGAATCTTTGAATATTGAGCTACAATTTTACCTAAGTCTTAACCTTTAGGAAGTCATTGAAACCCATTAAGTCGAATTGAACAAAAAAATATCAATAAAAACATAAATATTTTTATTTATACAGGCTAGTGACTAAGAGGAGATGTTGTGTTTTTTATTCAAAATTTTATTTAATTTTTATATCTGCTATATATTCTTATAAAATTCACTACATATTTTGGTATCTCTTCGATCTGGGTATGATAATTTTTTTCAATATCTTGAAGAGCCATTCTATCATTTTCTGTGATAAAGTTAATAGCAACGCCCTTACAACCGAAACGGTCACCACGACCAATTCTGTGAATAAAGTTTTCCTTATCGAGAGGCAAATCATAATTGATAACCAAGAAAATTTGCTGCACATCGATACCACGAACTAACAAATCTGTAATAATTAATACACGTGAAGATCCACTTCTAAATTAACGCATGATCACTTCACGTTCCTCTTGTGTCATTTCACCGTGCATGGAAGAAACATTAAAGTGTTTTTAACCCATTTTCTCTGTAAGCCAGTAAACTTTCCTGCGTGTATTACAAAAGATGATAGCTTGAGTAATGGTTAGAGTCTCGTATAAATCGCGGAGATTTGAGAGATTCTATTCTTCCTTCTCTACAAACACATAGAACTGGAGAATACCTTCCAAGGTCAATTCCTCTTTACGGACAAGGATATTCAAGGAGAATGGGATCTCTCATAAATCTTTTGGTGAGATGTAAGACGTCGTCAGGCATGGTAGCCGACATAAGAACAACTTGGATATCTTGATTTCAATTACAGAAAACGTCATAAATTTGCTCCTTAAATCATCTACTTAACATCTCATCGGCCTCATCGAGGACGAACATATTGATGTGTCCAGTACGAAGATGCTCTCGAGCAATCATGTCGAATACTCTTCCAGGTGTTCCAACAACGATGTGAGCTCCCTGTTCCAGGACATGGATATCACTCGCAATGGAACGACCACCAATGCAGGCATAACAAGCGGCTTTCAAATAATCTCCGAGAGAAATGACCACCTTTTGAATTTGTTGAGCCAATTCTATGGTAGGAGCTAAAACAAGGTCTGGAGTCCTGTTCATTGCGATATCTATGTTCTAAAAGATGGAAATAGAAAAAGTCACAGTTTTACCCGTTTCTGATTGGGCTTGAGCAATGGCATCTCTTATTTTAATACATGGAACAATCGTTATGTATTGAATAGGAGAAAACTACTCAAAACCAAATGAATAAATGCCACAAAGGAGAGTTTATGGTAAAATAATACTGAACCCCGACGATCACTATTAATTTGAGGGGAGTTGAGTGTCTTAGAGGCTTGGTATAACCTCTTATGTCAGAATGTAAATTCAGCTACTCAAGAATCGGCCAAAATCAGCAGATTCGATAAGCAAAAAAGAGTCATTAATTCTTCATCCAATTTCTGCCTCCATAATCCCCTGACTGTGCTCTCCTAGCTTATAAAATCGGGGACTATGTGGAAAGTAAAGCCTTTTCCAACCCACACTCGTCTGTCAGCGCCCTTATAGCTGCTGCTGAGGAGAAATGGGCCGTCAAATCTGACAACTATGTTGTGAGGGTCTGCAGTACCTTCAAGGACAGGCTTGAGGCCAAGTTTGAGGCAGAAGGTGGGCATTGGGATAAATTTTAGTTGAATATGTAAATAATTAAGAGATTTAACACGTATTTTTCTACCAACGCCCCAGAGCCTCCACAAGGCATTGCACCATTTTTTTCGCGATTTGCTGACGGGCGCTGTATATGATTGTGCTATCATTCATCATTATTTTTTTCAGTCCTAGCAAGTACCTTTTGATCGACTAATGGCTCCTTGGACTGTTGAATGGGAGATAAAGGTTGGATTGATTTTTATAAAAATAATACTGAATTGAGGAGGGGGGAGAAAAGACTGATTAGAAACGCATTACTAGGACCGATCCTAGACTAGTCACTGATCGGCCCGACATGGAATCAAATATATAGTCACCGTCATCAGTCAAAAAAATATGTATTGCACTCCAAACTTACGTCAATATTTTTCAGAAAAAGAGAGGAGACACTAAACATTTTAAAACCATACTTAAAAGACCCATTTTAATGTACATAGAAGGAACTGACGGGAATAATTTTCAAATCAATCAACGTCAACACTGAAAAGATATATATGATGGATATATCTTGAGAAAGAAACTTATTCAATCCATCCACGATTTTTGGAATATATACTTACATAGCAGACAAAAGTCCACATATATAAGATGCATATTTGTAGACTTCGTAGGAGTTCGAGACTCAAATGCTATAAAAATGTACCTATAAATTATGTACTGTAATTGACTTTTAATAATACATAAATACAAATATTGTATATATTAGTTGATGTACACTTCTTCACTCTGAGTTATTAGACGTCGAAAAACAAACCCATTTTGCTTTAAAAATGTATAATACAACTACCACAGACATCTTCAGTGTTACTCCCCCCTCCCTTTCATGAGTACATTCACACCTAGCTATTCAATACTTAAATGTTCTCTCCTCAAGAATGAAAAACAATATTATTCATCTAAAGTTACATTCATTATTAATTTTATATAAAGTACTTCCTTTTTTTTAAAATACGAGTTGAACTTAACGCCTGTGAGATTTCTTTTATTTTTACAAACCAGTGTTTCATATTTTATACAATTAGTTTTTTTTCGAAATTATTATATAATATATTGTATTGCAAATTTATTAAGCTCAATTTAATATATTAACAAAAAACTTTAATTTGAAGTATATGGACATTATTCAAGCAAATAATCAGTTTTTCTCTTAAAATGTAAATTTTTAAAACTTTAAGATTGTTGAGCTACTCTAAATATGTTTTAAAACATTCCAAACTTTCTCAAATGTTTTTGTACCAATAGAAGTTATATTTTACCCTTTGATTTTCCAAAAAATTAAAAAAATAACTTATTGTCTCCCCAATGCATAGAGATAAACTTTGTTTTATTATTATACATATTTAATGTAATTTTTGTAAAAACATAACATAAAATAACATGTTTTACAGAAAGGGTATACAGGTTGAGGACTCAAAAATTAAAAAATTTTAAATATTGTTTTTATTTCTCCATATTTTTTTTTATTGCCATTTTTTTGTCAAACTTTTGAAGCAAAAGTTGGAAATTCAAAAAAATTCTACACTTTTTATTCATTATGTCTCCTCCATTCTGAATAATGGCTTCAATTTGGGGACGTACAGAAACCCACAGCTGGCCTTGATGAAGTACAAGGATAAGTTGTTCCACTCCTCCGTGATCACAGCCTTCAGGGCATCGATATTTGGGTGAGAAATCTTGTTCTTCTTGTCCTCCAAGATGCACCAAACAGCGAAGTCCAGGGGGCTCACGTCGTGTGGGGACAAAGACTAGAAGTATCCCAGGCAGAAGGCAGCAATGTTCTCTCTGCAGAAATGATGCACCTTCTTGGACGTGTGTACCGGGGCACCGTCATTGGTAAACACATAGTTGTCCCTGGAGAACGTGCTCTTCAACCATGGTAAGACATGGTACCTGAGGACCTTGTAGTAGACGTCCATGTTGACTTTCTTGTTGGCTTTGAAGAAGGGGAAGGAGGAGGATATAACACACCCTTTGCCGTTTTTCCTGTTGCTAGAACATTTTTAATTGCACAAAAACAAAACAAAAATCAAACTGTAGCTCTTTTTTATTTTTTTCGAATGGCTCCAAGTACAGAATTGTCACACTTTTAAAACAGATGCTAGACGGCCTGGAAGTGTATTCTAATTTTTGAGTCCTCACTCTATATATATCTTTATTTTATTACGCAATTTAAAAAATAAAACCTATAAAAAAATGCGAAAATTAATCGTTCAAAGAGAAATATTTTTACCACGACGATCCATTAGAGAACTAGCTATAGTACACGACATTAATAAGCATCGATGAACATATACACTTTGCTTTCATAGTATAGATGAAATTTCTCAAGAAATTTCTTTGTTTTTCATGAGCACTCTCAAATGTAGTTGCTCAATATTAAGATTTTCTCTCCTAAAGAATGAAATAAAATATCAAAAAACAGGTTGATGATTTTGATGAGCCAAGAAGTAATTTAGTTTCTTGAGCACTCTTTGTGTGAGCTTTAGCTACACAATCTTTTTCCCTCAACCTTATCTAAAGTCTTATCCATTATTTTAAATTTTATATAAAGTTCGTTTCTTTTTTCAGATTATTATCCTTATTTTTTTCAAAATAACTCAATATTTTCATTTCTTACTTCTTCTTGTCAAATGAAGAGGATACAAAAAAACGAAATTGCTGATAAACTTTGAGATACATAATATTGATAGTTGTACACACAGGTATGACAAAGGTGGGAATCCGGAATCAAGTTTATATATTTAAGACATACAACTCGACTTAATAGCACAATCAAAACCCATGACTTGATTCGAACTCGAAAGTCATTGCATTTTTTCCCTAGATATAAAATAATCCTATAACTTCTCCCTTGGATATAAAGTAATCTTATAACTTCTAGGTATGTTTCTGAAATAAGGAGTTCACTTTTAGAGCCGTCGAAAGTAGGTTTTCCCTCTAATAATTGGAATCTTAGTATTTTTTTCTTTCTCAAAAAGGACCCCATGTTTTAGATCTTCCAATGTCCCTCATTTTTAGAGGAATGGACAACGAAATATCAATCAATATTCAAAAAGTAGTGTTATCACGATGCCAATATCTTCGTAGCGGTTTCAGTACTGAAATTGGTATCTTTATTTCTGCTATGGTGTTGGTCCTTATTTAGGACTGAAGATTGCAGTTCCATCCAATTCATTCTTGATCCGGTCATGTTCAGCCTTTTATATCAGTCCCAAAACTAATCAATTTGGGTTTGATGACGTAACTCAACTGAATTTCTTTGTATATATCAGTTCTAGTAATGGCAGTCCGAAGGACGAAGGTCTTAAAACTGGACTTGACTGGACCCAATAAATAAGGACTTACACATCAATAACACATAACCAATGTAGTTATGGGCAATTCACACACACTTATTTATGATTGGGCCTAACTAAAAAATTGATATTCATATTTATAAAGCATAATTTTAATTTTAGCCTGTTTTTTATTAAGGACAATGTCATATCGAAGAAATTTGGCCTATTACATCAACGGTAGGTTAAGGTTTGTACCGATTAAAGTACCAATTTAGTAAAATGCCGTTTTAAATCCAGTAATACTCCGGTACCACCATAATGGCAGTATATTGACCAACATTAATGCAACCAAAGAAGATTCAAAATTTTCCATTAGAAAGATGGTTGTTGTATCCAACAAAATGAAGGTATTGGAGCTCCTGCAGGCTGAACCCCACATTTTTTATTGTTATTTAAGGCGTAGAACACGAATATGATCATTAAAACTTTCAAAGGATATCGGTTTGACCTTTCAAACCTTTTTTTTAAGTTATAACTACTATTCATTGCCATGTTTCGACATGAAAGAACTATATAGATGAAAATCAAAGCAAATAACAAATTAATTAATGCAAACATTCCAGCATTTGAAAAATAAATTATCAATTATTTTATCTTGATTAATTTTAATAAAAATATATAAAACCACCAAAAAATCGAGTTAAATGAAGCTTACTTAGAAGCTAATATATTTTTTATTTTTCTACAAGTGCTTTATATTCTAGCTGAAGATATAGAATATACCTTATGTTCCACTTTAAAAAATTGCCTTTAAAAAAAGTGGATTTGGATTGATTTTTGGTCAATTTAGTTTTTTTAATATTCATTAAGAAATAAAATAAAATACGCTGGCAAGGCTACGTTGAATATATAGATAACAATAATATTTAGAGTTAATAACGTATAATATATACTGAAATAATAAATAATTTAGATGTGAGAGGATTAGAAGAAGTTTAAAGATGCTTCAAATTCAAATTAATTGATAGTTATAAACTCACAAGCGATTCCATTTTCGTGTTTTACGGCTTAAATAACAATATTAAATTTGAGTTTCCACCTGCAGGCCAAAATACTGTTGTTTGTTGTAATTAATTGAAATTAGGAAAACCTTCTTGGACTAAATTTATTTCCTATTTTGATTATTTAAAAAAATGTACAATATTGAAAGTTTTTCAAACTTTACAGCAGAATCAATTTCCTTTCCGTCAGTCAAGAAAATACTGAGTAGTGATTAAGTCTTACACAACTTTTGCATGCTTAGGTTCGGACAATAGGGTGGCCAAAAGTTGAAAAGAATAATATAAATTTTCAGTCAAGAATGGCCTATCCTCAAATCTCTTTGACTTCTCCCCACCAGCCTTCAGACCCGTCTATGGACTTCCTTTTTGGAAAATTTATCTATGGGCATGGACGAATTGACCTTAAATGAGTGTTTGGTATCTTTGGGAGTCAGCTAGACTAGCCTACCTATTCAAGGACGAGCCTTACTGCCAAGCCAATCATCTAGGCGCTTGAAAACACATTAAATGATCAGTTGATCTCAAGTGCTTGACGATGTTCGAAGTGCCATCGGATAAAGTTGCAACCTCCAACTTTTTTGTTTCCGTTTTTGTACAAAATTTATTGATATTTAGAGGGTGTTGTAAATGTATAGGCCAATGTACGGAAAGTTTACTGTGTTCTTTACCCCAGAAAGTGTACCTCCCTATTTTCAAGACAGTTTAATACCGAAGCAAGTTCATCATGAAGGAGGTTAATTTTGAAGCAAATTCATCCCAAAGTAAGTTAATCTCAAGACAAGTTTATCCCACGGAAAATTCTCCAACAGTACCTATCTATGGAAAATATCTTAATAAAAAATCAACTAAAATAACTATTTTATTCTATCCTTTAATGCAAAGATTTAATCATTCAATTACATACTCCTAATAAAGAAGATTCTAATTTAAATAAGAACTTATGGTTAACGCAACACTTTATTTAAGCCTTAACTACCGATTACAACATATTTGCTACATAGCTTTAAGATATTATTAATTCCTTAAATTGAATATATATATATTACTCATTTAATCATCATTGCTTGTAACGATTGTCTCAGATTTTTATTATTTAAAAGTTTAAAATACATTTTGAACTTTTTCATTCAAATTATACAATACAATCTATTTACCATCTCAGATAATCATATATTAACACCCTGTTCAAAATTGGTTTTTTATAAATTATTACTGTTTATATGTCCTACATATATTTATTTACGTTATGGAGTGGATTCCTCATAACATTTTTTAAGTCTTAAGTGGTATTTTTCTCAAATAAAGAAGCAATGTCAAATTAAAACAAGAAATTATTTTTGATCCCACTTTTTTCGGAAATGACACACACATAGAACAATAACTCACCAACTAAAAAACAGATTTTGACAGCTGTGTTTTGAAGGTTGGTACAAATGAAAATTAGATTAATTAAATAAAAAAGCGCCATCTATGCGTGTAGCCCTGAACTTTTCTGTCCATGTGTCATACAAAAAAAATCCTCGTGGGGTTTGTCCATTATCTAAGCCATATATTCCTTTATCGGTCATTCCACGTCAAGTGTACACACTTTTTTTGCAATTTACGACATGATCATCACTGATTTTTAGTGAGCTGGCTTTTCTATATGAAATAAAAGAGTGTCTGAAATATTAGGGTTATGTGACTCACCTGGTACGTTTTAGACGCGCTCAAAGTAGGGCATAATCCGTTGGGCCAATGTTGTTCAGGAAGCCATAATTCCTCCTGTAGTGGCTCTATTTTAACAAAAATTACGTCAAAAGATGCACAAGAACACAAACTATAATTTACATTCAATCATAATCTTATTTTAATCAAAAATAACAGTTTTGGAATCTGATGCAGAATTCGAAATGCAGCCCTTGCGAAGCAGCTAAACCGATTTTGTTTTAATTTTGCTATAACCTGTCTCAGTATATGTTTTAAAACATATACGAAATTTAGAGTGGGTTCTTAATGGGATCACTTCCAATGAGAGCATTAACTAGAGTATGTAGAGCCACTGTTATAGTATATTGGTATTAATGTTGTGTATTTAAACTCGGTATTTTATATAATAAACATATTTTCTGTTGATTAATGAATAAATTAGGATTCTTAATAAGTAAGTATAATATAGTTGAAAATTTAGATATTTTATAAATAACATTATGATAGAGTCAATAATTTTCATATTAAACTTAAATTATATAACAGATTCAACTTTTGACTCCTCTGATTCACTATACAAGCGAACTCTTAGTTATCGGTCTAATTCAGAAATAAAGGACTAAAGTTTTTGTGTACCACTGAAGGTTTTTACAAAACTCAACTTTTTTAAAATAGTCTTTCCTTTTTGATAATCTTCCTCCGTGCAAAAATATATCTTTATATTTTTCATATTATCCCTTGAATATTCTAATAAATCATTTGGCTTTGTAATTTGATTTTTCTAAGGACGTTGTAGGCTCTCATTCGTTGCTTCTCTTTTAATAGTCCCACCTATATCGTCGGAAGTTCGCTTGCAGTGCCTTCTGGCAAAAAATTGCAACTCATCAGACAATTGAATTATAATTTTTTAGGTAAAACGTGAGGTTCAAAAAGGCTCACAGATTCTATATTGGCTCGCATACCCACAGGCCAAGTAATTTATTTTTTCAATATTACTCATTTTTTCCTTTACATGATGTACAAGTCGTTTGTGGTATAATTGTACTTCTACAACATCGTGATGGTTGTTATCAGATATAATAGTGCAAGAGTGGTGGCATAGCCTCCCATTATTTTTATAATAGTCAGCCCAAGGGTGTATTGTTGTCTGTGCTTTATTCCAGTGAAATCCTTGAGCAGCATCCTGGAGAATAAAACTGTAATTTTATGATAAGCCATAAATTACCGCAACTTCTTCTTTCGTATTTTTTTTTATTTATTTAAGAAATGTATTTTGGACTTTGCTATAAAGGTGTGTTTAGCTAGCTTGACTGTTTTTTCAAATAAAAGTCTTGTATTGGTAGTACTGTAGAAGTTAATTCATCTTTATCAGTAGATACCCACTGTTGAAATATTACATCGTTCAAGTTGTTCTCAAATTTATCGAGTAATATATTTTCATGATTATCACTAAGTTTGAATGCATCACATGTACGAAAGTAATGCATACATTAGATACAATAACATGACGGTACGTTTGATAAGTTGTTATTTCGGCTATCCTCCATTATATTATCATAAGTTATTTATAGTATTATTTTTTTATTTAATAAAATATCTAAATTTTCAATTATATTCAATTATATTATGATTACTAATTTATTTTTTAATCAAAAAAAAAAAAATTATATAAAACACCGAGTTTAAATATAGAACAATAATACTACTAAACTATAACAGTGGCTCTACATACTCTAGTTAATGCTCTCATTGGAAGTGATCCCATTAAGATCCCATTCTGAATTTTGAATATGTTTGAAAACATATACTGAGACATGTTATACCAAAATTAAAATAAGATTGGGTTTGCTGCTTCGCAAGGGCACCATTTTGAATTCCGCATCAGACTCAAAAACTGTTATTTGGATATATGGTTGGTTTTTTCCCCCTTCAAAATAAGCCAAATTAAGAGCGTATGAACAGAAATATACACAAAGAAACCTATCCACCTCATTATTCAACACAAAAAGGGAAAAAATCGTTTAATTAATCAAACAACAAAACTAAGAAAATCAGAATGAATATAAATGTATAATTCTCAAAATAGATTTAGTACATCATAATTAAAGATACAAGAATTAAATGTGTAATAAACTTTTTTTAACACGTGCATAATATATTTTTTTTTACTTTTAACAAAAAACTAACCTTTTAAAAAAAAAAATTAAATACAGTTTTCAATATATATACTGACAATAGAAGAAGCTAAAATGCTATATGTCTATTGTGTGTCTTTTTTAATAGTTTTTTTGGGCTTGCATAAACTGAAGTATAGGCAAGAGTTTTTTATACAAAAATATAGTTCTTTGAACGATTATTATATTAGTTATATATATATATTTGATTGATATCAATCTATGTATCTATGCGTGTAAGTTGAATTCTTTGGCAATGAATGTCTATTAAATAATCCTTCCAGTTACAAATACAAATATGTACGTAAAGATGATACGGATTTTGGCACTTTCCAAATGCGGAGTTTGTAGAGAGTGTTTCACTCATTCCACTTTAGAGGACTCAAACATCCATTTCTGTGTTCTTTCCTCCCCACTACAACTCCGAATGGTTAGACCATTTGAACCATCAGCATTATTACGTCGACTTCTAGAAAGAGTGAGTTTTTTAAAATCCAGAGAATCCAAGCATAAATCTCGATATTTATGCTTTAACTGCGTATATTCATTCCTTCGAACTGGTATCCATTCCTGAGAGAGAGAGAGGAAAATGTTCGAATCAAAATATAAACAATTGAAACAAACAAAATCGGGGACGTCTGCAGGGGGTGCACTGGCGGGGTTGTAGCCCCCCACACACAAAGGAATTTTTCTTTTTTTACAAGAAAATTTAATATTTAACTTTTTATCGCAAAAGATTTCATAAATGAAATTAAATTTAATTTTTCATTTAAAATTAATTCCAAAAAAATTAATTTTTCAAATTTTTTCCCAGAAAATTTAATATTTAAAATATAATTTGTTTTTAAAAATTTAATTTTTCTGTATAGTTGTGGTCTTTGAATTTATTTTTGAAAAAAAATGAATATTTCAATATTTTTTCCATAACATTCAATTTTTCAAAATTTTCAAAATATTTTAATTTTTGAATTTTTTTTCCAAAAAATACAATAAACCAATCCCCCTCCAAAAAAATATATATATATATAAAATACTATGGAAACCATGAAAATACATACTTGATACATTGACTTATTGCAGGACTTTAAACGAACTTTAGCACCCTCGTTTAAGGATTCTGGCGTTAAACATAGATCTGCTGAATGCTTGATTTGGTTTGACTTAGAAAATACCCACTCCTGATTACCGCCTGTTCCATGACATGAGTAAATCCCAACCGTTCCCCCGCTGAGATGTCCAAGTGTGTCCATACAATAGCGAGTCTGTCGAATGGATCCAGAGTGGAGAATATCATCTATAGGTATTTTCAAATCTGGATACACGTTATCCAGATACCATTTGAAGGACTTACATTCGAGTTGCTTCCGAAGCTTAAGTCTCTCATCAATACTTTTAAAAAGGAATTAAAATAATTATAGTCGCAGTATATTTTGAGTACATAAAAATGCATACTATAAAAGTTCGTGCTATATGAAATCCACCTTTTTTAGTACTAAAACCCGTACAATGGGAGAAATTAATTTTTTAAGTCCACTTTTTAATATTTTTCCTTTGTTTCTGTTTTTTTAGGATGGTTAAAGTAATAAAAATATTTTATTCATCATTAATTATCTAAAATAATGTATGCCAACCAAAATACTTGTAAAATTTAATTTTAATAGAATTTTTACTTGATTTTTAATCTGGTCATTACAATATTGTAAAATTAAATAATCGGAACTTCACCAATATTTATTTAGCAACCTTTTCTATTCCAAGTTTGTATAACAAGTAATAACCAATGATTGAAATCAAATTCTTACAGGACACTCCCTCACCCCCAAATGTAAAATTATACACTTTAATTATATGAATATATGGCTATAATATGAACGAATTCAATCAACAACTACAAAGTTCTTATTTACCTCAATATATACTTTTTTATAATTTATTATCATAATATAAAAAAACGCAATATGAGGGGAATTTACCACACCATAATGGTGTTACTAGCCCTTTTTAGAGGGACTTGAGCCCTCTTAAAAGTTTCCGAAGTGCCCCCCCCCCCAAAAAAAAAATATATCTCTCTATTTATAAGTATGTTTTCGGTGTTCTCACACACGGAATACAAAATGGTGGAACAGATCACTCCAAACTTAAGCAATAGACTTATAAAATAACCAAGCACATCCGTATGATTTTTTTTTTGGCCTCCGACGTCATTAAAACCCCTTCTTTTTGAATTACATAAAGTCTGTATTTCCTTCTGTCCTCTGTATTTTTTTACATCCCTCTTTCTGTTTCTTTTCTTCTACATTCATTTTTTGTTTCTATTCCTTTTAATTAGTCCCACAAAACCTGGCACCCTCTGCTTGTATATGTATATATATATATATATAATACACCTATTTATATAAGTAAGTCTATAACGGGGTTGATAATTTTTGGGGCTAAGCCCTCTTCCCCCAAATGATAGAAAGCTAGCATTACTCCTACTGCGTTATACGGAGAGTCAGAATAATTCCAAACACTGCATTATGCAAAATCCGCAGTGTTTGGAACTGCTCTATGCGAGGACTTCCTTTAAAGCTCAATTCATTGATGGACAAAGAGGAATGAACTTACTTTCCAAAAGGTACGTTCTTTGCCAAGGGAACAGAGTTGTAGTAGTATTGTTTGTAGCTATCCATCCAAACCTCTGCTGCTCTTCGTGTATTCTTAGCAAACACATTACCCGATCCTCCAGGAAATGTATATGGATGTTGCTTACGAAAGACATGACCAACTCGACTGCACGGAATGATTTCTAGAGATCCTCCACATTGCCAAACACGAAATGATATTTCTAAAATGTGTAAACAAATAATTAATCTAGCTTTTCTTGAAACAAATTACAGCTGATGCCTAGATTACCTAGATTCTCTCCTCCCCAAATATCCATCTGACTATCATATTCCCCAATTTTTTCGAAATAGGCTTTGTCGATCATGAATAAACCGCCAGCAATCATAGGAGTTTTTATGGAGAGTGTTGGATCCTTTAACCGTTTTTTACGTGCTTCCGCACTGAGGTATTCCCATTTAAATACCAAATTCCAATCAAATCCACCGCGTAAATCTGAAGAAGCACCTATGTATTGAAAGGAGTCCATCGATATAACGTCAATGATGGGACAAACAACACGGGTGGGATCCTCCATCACTCTTTCCAGCATTGGCTCCTAAAAAATAATTAATGAGAGTAAGTGTTTATCATGAAATAGGCGACACTGAAAGAAAGTTGCAACTTACAAGCCAATCTTTATTGCATTCACAATGAGAGTCCAAAAATGTCAGTATTTTGGAAGACGCTGCATTTGAACCAGCTACGCGACTACGCATCAATCCTTCTCGTTTTTGGTTTCGTATGATTTTGACTTTGTGGATTTTAGCCAATTCTTGTCCATCATCCGCTGTTTTCAATAAAAAGTTATATAATTAAAAAAATATATATATATATATATATATTTGTGTACTTACGATTATCACTAAAATCGTCGACTAGAATAATTTCATGGATTAACCTCTCAGGACTTCGATTTAGAACACTATATAAATAAGTTTAATAAAGTAATCATTAGTTACTTGGTCATAAAGTAATCAAATTATGTAAGACTGAGAAAACCCGTTTTCCTTTCTATGTATAATTAATTTATTTGTATGAAATTATTCTTATAATTTACCCTAATTTTATTCAATTAAGTACTTAAATCATTCCAACTTTCTCATAGGTATTAAGCTTTCTACGTATCACTGTTAGGCTTCCATATATTAAATATAAATATATGTCATACATAGTAAATATTTATGTATCTAGACACAGAACTACGTAGATACCAGGGACTCTCTTTCGTGATCTCCTTTTCCCTGTATTCTTCAGAAATGTTGCATTATAATAATCAACTTCCCTTTCAGAAGTAGATACATTGTCAAATTATGTATTTTTAAACAAGCTATTCAAAATTTCTTTCAAAATACTTGACATTTCTGAGCTCGCCAACTCCCCTTCTCCAAAAGAAAAAAAAAACCAGTCACAGCATCGAGTTTTTCATGCTTTACTTCGTTCTTAACCCTCAGTTAGTGAACACTCATTTTAAAACACGGTTAATGAACTGCACAAATAATAAATAAATAATATTGAAATCCTAGATAGTATTTTATTTGATACTGTATTATAATACTGCTAAATAATATTTTATGTAAAACTTAACAATATATAATATTTGTATTTGTAAATTACGGCCAAACTCGTCTTCATAGAAATAATAACGGAGGGTTAAAAATAAATGTTGTCAAGGGGTTCATATTCGAACAGTATGGCAATTAGGGATTCTCTCATTTCCTGAGGTTTACCATCTAAAAGAAAGCTAATGAACAATCAATAATAAAAAGTACCAAAATATATTTAATGAGTGAACTTTAGTATAACGAACAAAATATGATACGTTCATAGTTATTTGTTCCTTTTGATACCCAATACATACAGTAACATACATCTATACTAATAAGGAGAAGTGTATCACTATTTATGAATGAATATTTGAACTAAATAAAGGCATATTTGTTCTAAGACATAACATTGTAGAGCTCACAGTCGTTTAGCATGTAGCATCGAGCGTGTATACAGGATCCATTGGAGATATTGCTCCCTGATATATATCATATATATATAATTTTTGTTCTGTCGAAGAAATAACAATCTAGTCGTATTAGTTAAATATCGCAGGCGTTTTGCATTCAGTGTTTGTAAATTTTGTCTTTTAGTCGACGCCTAATTTCTACGAGCAATAAGGGGTACTACCACTAGTTAAGAATAACGAAAAAAATGTTCTTTTATGATAGATAACACGGACTGGAGTGGTCGGGCAAGATTTTAAGTCCCAAATGAAGGTCCAATACAACCCTAGAACTTTATCAAAATTGAAACATCGTTTTTAATATTTTTGATCCATGGAAGAAAGACTTAGAATTTATTTAAAAAATCTGGCACATTATGTTTTATCGTAACGACTGAAAACATTATGAAATATGAACAATCCAAGCTCAAATCTTATTTTTTATCAAATGAAAATGATGCCAACGAGTCATTTCAATTTCTTGGTAGGCATTTAACTTTCTCTAAGTCCTTATAATTTGGGATATTTACAGGTTTTGATTGGATAGAGGGCGCCCTAGTGAATATTCTTGTACATTAAACAGTCCATATTGACATCAAATCTATAAAACTCAATGTTATTAGAAAAAATTGGAATATCAATTTTTTTTCTACCAATTTTTCAATAAGGGGCAAAAGCTTAAGAAGTGAGGGCCACTATGAAATATTAATTAAAGTAGAAAATATTTTAAACAGTGAAGTTTTATTATGAAGCAGCGACGGCAATGTGTATTTGCATGTGTGGGGCAAATTAAATAATGGTGACGTCATAGTCAGGCCAATTTACAATATTATTTTAGAAATATTACAATTACTCTAAAAAAGTGGTACACTTAAAGGTCTCGAAGGAAAGAGGAGACAAGTTGGTAGAAATAATAATAAAACAGAAATTATCCAGATAAATTATGTTCCCTCATTCACACACCCTCGATGAAAAAATGACTAGGATTGGGGATTTAGCACAATGCAAGAAGATTATACAGGGTGGTCAGAATTAAACTTAAATGATCTTGATTCTAATTTACAGCATCTGGCAAACCTTTTGTCAGTTTGTCTAAATTCAACAAATGTATTAAAGTTATTTCCCATGTTTAGATAGTTTGAAGAATAAATTCTGAAGAACGAAATCAGAAAATCATTACCAGTCTACTTCAATCTCTAATGAACTGAAGGTGATTGAATTGATTGTTGGTGGTGAAGCACAGAGCTAGTCCAACAGTAACCACCACAACCACATTGACTCCCTTCATTCAGATATCAGGGAAGCATGTGAGATCCCGTTCATAGAAGAGATTGTTTCAGCTTGCTCCTCATTTTGGTGACGTGTTGAGGCTGTCATTGTAGCTGAAGGAAAAACCTTTGAATATCTCAAATAGTAGTTATTGAGCTCTAAATTTACCAATTTTCAATTCAAAAGTCTGATAAAGAAAAAGTTAGGGGTGTGAACCCTTTCTTCGGATATTTTATTTACGGCCACCCTCTAAACTTGAATGTTTCTCTATAAAAATTACACCCCTAACAATGGTGCGTATCAAATGATTAAAATAGCTTACTTCAACTACTTTAAACCTTTCAGAATGCAAAGTGATAATTTTTTTCCATACTGATATGCCTGTCGCCTGTTTCCTAGGAGAATTTTTTGAGGACAAATAAAATTAAAAATTAATTTTTAAGGCCCGCCCTAATATATATATACATAGAAATTAAATAAATGGCAAAACATAAGTAGAAAAAAACTCTGTGAATAAATTGCATTGGGAAGTGTAAATTGTCTCATTTCCGAAAAGATTAATGGACACAAAATGTATTTAAATAGTTTTTTTAATGTACATATGTTCCATGCTTATTATTCATACATGGAAGCTGTAAAATTTTAATCCATTAACATTACATATACTCTTTAGGCACTGTTTCTTGTAGCTATTCACTCAATACTTAGAAATTCTCTCCTCAAAAATAAAAAATAATAATACTACTAATAACTTGGGAGACAAAAATGTAACATGATTTGATGAGCCAGAGAATACTTAAGCTGGTTGCTGATGTTCATTATCTCAGGGAAATTCTTTTTTCTTTTTTTAAATATATAAAGTACTTCCTTTTTTCTTTTCTTTTAATATAAGCCAGGGAGATTTAATTCATTTTATACAGTAATATCAACATAGTAACCCTGAAAATTTGAAGAATGTTTACGGAGGCGAGAAAGAATAATACTCAAGAAGTTTCATTAGATCAACTAAAAATCAGCTGTAACAAGAGAGGAGGGAGAGAAGGAAATAATATGTGTATTAGCAAGAATTACTCCAATGTCGATCCCCAATTATTAATCTGCAACAAATCTCCAGGGTTACACTCCATCGTTTATTAACACACACGATTGTTTAATCAGGTTTGGAATATAATTGAATCTATTTAGGAAAGGATGCTCACAACTCAGTCATAAAATAATAATGACAACTGATAAGGAATATAAAATTCTATCTTCAGATCACCAATTCCAAAACATTTGACCAGATTTTATACGTCAGGGAGGACTGTATACAGTGCTTCTTTCAACTTTTTTTTGTATACATGCATACATCCATAAAGATAAAATTTACTTCATTATTATATATTTAGGCCCAACTAAATTGGAGTTATAGAAGATTGATTTATGATGGCATTACTAGTAGATATATAGATGACGTCGATATTTATCAAAGATAAGTCTATAGGACAGCTTTAGTGTCCGATACGGACGGGATCAGGGCCGCCATATAATCTTAAAGACGCCCCTGTGGAGATATAATTAGGAGTTATGTAGTTGCTTTTAACTTTTTAAATGTGCTCATTCGAGGTACATACTTAACTTAGCTAAACAAGACTTAGCTATGGAGCCCAATCAAGTATTGAGTCCATGTTCTCACCCCTGACAATAATTGACCATTGTATCAAAATTCTATATATATTATTATACTATTAATAACTATAAATAAATCATAAATGTATAATTGAAAACTCATCTTTGGTGGGATATTAGAAAAGGAAAAATTAAAGAATAAAATAACTTATTATTTCACCTCAGAAATTTTAGAGTGTGAGGCGTTTTCATTACTCTTTATTATATCCCAGTCTACGTCAGTAGAAACAGTGACCGAGTGATGTCGTATGAAAAGCGAAATCTTACGAAAAATTGTTAAAAAACTGTACCACTGTATATCCTCAAGCTAACGGTGGAGTTTCGTCACTTTATTTTAATGCATTAATGTTATCAAGAGAGAATAGAGGGAATAATGACGGTTACAACGGTAACTGAGGAGAGTGTACATGAGCAGTTGCTGTAATTCTTAAATATGGGTAAGTAAATAACTTATTATGTTAATATTTTTGAAGCCTTGGACTTTATTTTTTTAATTCTTGGGTTTTATATAGCTATGGGATTAAGTTGACCAGTCATTTGTAACTCTGAACGAGACAATACGATAATTCAAAATTTAAGAACCGATAAATCTCTATTAATTACCCGAAATAACGCCAAGTTCAATGTCAAATTACATTACCTCGAAATAGTCCGTAGAAGAGTGGACCTCGCCTCATTATGAAACGTAATGATGATGGATGTAGGAGAGTATCCCTTTACCTCCTCCTTCCAATCTTTATTCCTACATAGGGCTGCTCGAGTATCCGGGATATCTCGATTAGAAGGGAGTTTATCACTAGCAGCCTGGTTGAACTTGTTTCGTGAATAGGGGTCTTCACCTTGACGGAGGGATCCTCCTGCGATATATGACTTTTGATCAAAATACATTCCAGACGAAGAGGCAGGTAAAAAGAGAGAGGAAGAAGATGACGAAGATGCAAGGATTGAGGTAGATATTGGGAGAGATGCAGAGAGGCTCCCTCCAGCTATGACTTCTTCTTTTAGCCGAAGCGCCTGGTTTAGATCCTGAAAAGACAAAATGAGAAATCTATATAGGTACAGTGCCTTAATTATGGGTAGCACTAGGGGGCGTGCCTCCAAGAAAATCATCAATATATAGTTACATAATTAAAAATGTATTCAATGATAAAACAGATTTTGATCACATCGAAGATTTTTTTAGAAATAATTAAATCTTTTTTTTATTTCGAATAAATTTCCATACCAAAATATTTGTAAATTTCAAATTATAATTTAAGATTTATTATTCCAATTAATAATTATTTATTGAAATAATTTGTGAGGTCTTATCAAGCATAACATAGAGAAATTTAATGAAACATGTCAATTGTTAAAGTGTGATAGTTGTGGAATAAAAACGAAGAATATAAATTATCTTGGATAAAACAGCGGGAAACTATAAATCCTTCAGCACATAATTTTAGACCCTTTAAATTAGTATTGTTTAGTAAAAATAAAAAGTACAAATTTTGACTCATAGCATCATCATATTTGGAACAGTACCAGAAGTTCCCTTAAAATTTGCCAATTTGCAATGTAAAAAATGGCATTTAAGGCCTTTATCTTAGCAAAAATCATTTTTTTAAGGGAAAAGGGGACATTAAATTCAAAACGGGACATTCATTCACTGTAAAAGGATGTATTTATTCTGCACGTATCTTGACGTAGATACTTATCGAATAGATATTAATTCGATAAATTTAATTAAAGATTATAAGTTTATTTTTCAAAATTGTTCATAAATCTTTTTGCTCCTAATGAAACTAACTTCAATTTTTTTAATGTGACGTAACGCTTTTAAAAGGAAACAATAATATATCTAATCATTTCTATAAAACCCTGTCACAGAAACGGCAGAACCCGTTACCCTCAAAGGCTACATTTAATGTTAGTTTCCAAAAAAAGGTTCTAACATCAAATTCAAGATTATCTTTTCTATGTTTGAGAAGTGCATGCAAAATTTAATATGCAGCATGAAAGCGATAAGTGAATTCGCTTGAGTTTACAGCCTATAGAATGAAAATGTAGAGGCCTATAATGGGCTCACTTTTTCTTAGTAGTAAGAAATAAGAAATTTAAAAGGCTAAAAAAAACTTAACTACTATGTGATAAATAAGATAATTTTTGTTAGAATTGCGGATTGAAAATAAACAGCCCGGCGCGACCCACATCACTAGTATGTAGGTATAATGGAGTCATGACAAAAACCCTTATCCCCTACATAAATAAAGCCAAATTTATCCGCTTGTTTGTGAAGGATTCCATTTGAGCATACAATTATTATCTACGAACTACGTGACTATGTTCTAAAAAATAACAATATAACAACGAGCTAACATGATGCTTAGTACATCATGTTATAATAAATCATGTTTAATACATTGGATGCTTAATTGATTGTAAAAAGGCTTTTTTTTAAAGATGGAAGTACTCAAATCAGTACTTTAGTTTCTATCTTAGCAATTTTGAATATTTTTTTTAGAATTTTACATTCAATATCTACTAAATACCCGGATATCATGTTGAGTGATCTTCTATATTATTGAGAAAAAGTTTTTCAGTTCGTCGACACGTAATAACTGTGAGCAATGGTGGGTGTTATCCTTAGGTATTATAATTTCTAAATACAGTTCTAAATATAAGCTTGGGCATAAGTATTCACCACAGATATAACCAATGTGATTTTTTTCCAATGGATAATAATATGAACCGAGATTCAAATAATATTATCTACTGGTATGTTGAAAAAACAAAGAAAATAGTGCGGTCAGCCTTACAACTTAAATAATATTTGGGAGCAGATCAGCTTAGCTGATGGACTTCTCATTAGATTAGCTGCAATCAGCCTTAAGAAGAAGGAAATAATGATAGGGAGGAATTACTCAAATATAGATCCTCAACTCTACTCTTAATTCGACATGCTCATAGTCAGTATCCAATTCACTGATGGTATAACATAATTAATTATTTCTCTAGAAAAAACTATTATTCTTTCTGGGTTCTGGGTCTACAAAAGAGTTACTGTGTTTTTCCTGCACAAGTGATTATTTTACACTGAATGTTTTCCCTTTAAGAATAAAAGAATACTGATGACAGCTTTGGTAAATAAAAAAAAACCTTTTGAGGTAGTCATTACAAAAAGAGCACCATCGTCTAATTTCATATTTTTTTGAAGCCCTGACGATGAATCTGGGTAACAAAGGCGTTGAAAAACATTCTGTAATAGTTGAACAAATAACTACGAACAATGCAGGGTACATCCGCTATTATTAGTAAACAAATGTAGGCAACACCTTACATTATTATTTAAATATATATTTTTTCTGTAAAAATTAGTTTTCATTTCAATTTGGAATAAAAGAAATATAATGATTTGATATCCACCATTACTAAGTTATAATACTCCGTTTTGGCTTTAAATTTCAGTTTTTTTAAATAAGTGGACATATAAATAAAATCATATACAATATATTTATTGTTAAAACTTTAAAAAAGTAGTTCCTTGTACATTATAATTGGACATATGATACGATACACCAAATATATTTGAATTTACAAATGATATTCATAAGTAATATATTTATAGAAACATTTATACATACATACATGTTAACTAGTGTAGGGGTTTCAGTCTGAAAATCCTAGATCGATCTGAGACTGTTATAATTTTTTAGTGGACATAATTAATTTGATCCATTAAATGAGTTCGGTTTGGACCGCCCTAAAAGAAAAAAATTGTTTGCACCTTGGCCTTTATAATAGAAATTTCTATATTCACTAATAAGAACCACCAAGCGGTACCAAGCCCCTGCTCCTCGGCCAGTGAAATTAAAATACGAAGAAACTATAAAGATGAACCCATTAGGGTGCCCATAGAGTACTAAAACTACTCGAAATCTGTATGAACAAATACTAAGATCTACATGTGGAATCTTGGATGGTCGTAAATTTATCCCTAAATAACAGATTTCACCAGGATGCATCTCCTTTCACAAATCGGGTAAAGAGTGTGGGAAGACGTATAATTCGATCATCCACACATTCGCTGAGAGTCCCGCCTCAACATACTTGGACTATTTGTATTTATAAATATGAAGGGTATTGAAAACACAAAGTCAAGCTACCTATCGGATATTATTCCTTTTGGATTACCTGTAAAAAGGAATTCACCTTCGAAAAACCAAGGAACTTTTCTTTGGACTCCTAAATTATATTGGGAAAAAAACAAGTCAATTTGAGAGAGCCAATTGGGAAAAAACATTTGAAAGCCATTTTAATAGATACCACAGCAAGATACGTTGCTTTTAGTATCACAAAATATCGAGAGTCTATGGACAGCTATGGGACTTTACCTCTGGCATAGTGAAGTTCATGCTCTCTTAATCCGAACGCCATTTGAAAAAATCGGCCCACGATTTGAAAACATTTCGATTTACGGTCTGGGTCTAAAAAAAATCGGTCCAAATCGGACTATAAAAAATCACTATAGGACTTAACCAAAAAAAAAAAAGAAAAGGGTCTTAGATCGAGTTTCAACGATATTATTAATTTGTGTTAGATTCAAGTAATACTCCAACCCAAAAAAAGCTTAACTTTACTATTAAAGTCCACAATTTTCTAACAGTTATTCGAGCTCATCCAAAATATTATTTGAAAATCTCGACTAAGCTTGAATATTCAACCTTCAAAATATTTGGGTATAAATAAATTCATTGAAAAATGAAATTATATGGAAAAGACCAAATAGAATGGATAGAGGAGTGGCTGAGACGTAGAATACTGTAATATAATCACTAATAAGTTATACTACGCAATGAATGCGATTATATGGACACAACTATATGCAAATCCAGAAAAAGGAAACTGCTATTTTTCAAAAGAAAAGTTGACTATATCTGTATTTTTTCTTCTATCCGAAGTGTATATAAATACCACAATTTTGGGATACTAATATAAATAAGTAGTATGAAACTCCTCATTTAGAGGTAAGCAGTGTTTGATTAGATCCTGTTTTTGACAGATCGGCGAGGATCTTTTCTTATCTTTCAGTGAATGTGTTTTTCTGAGGCACTCATAATATGTATCCACATTGATTGAAAAACAAGACGAGATTAATTTAAAAATACACAATGTTTGTAAACAAATCGTACAACAATAATTATAGCTCCATAAAACCCTTATTACATTTAATCGATATTAGGCTATATAAAAATAATTGTTGAAAATGTATCAGCTTTAAGGAGCTGATTATTGGTTGCGATACATCAATCAACAAAGACAATGGTGACAAAAAGTCAACAAACTCGAACTCTACTTGAATCAAGCCTCAAAAACTCAAACTTGACACTTATAATTCGAATCCAACACTAGTATTTATCCATCATAGTTACATAATACTTTTGTATATTCATTAAAATATATTAACAATGAAAAATATGTCCCTATATGTATATATATATATAATTGATCTTAGCTTTGACAAATGACACATAAACTTCAAACTGTGTTATTCCTAGAGTTGTAGATAATATGTAATACGACCTACCAATATGTTTTAAACAAAGAAACTGATAGTCAACATGGTAACCCAGACAATTTGAAGGATGTTTAGAAGGAGAACAGCGTACCTGTCGTGGTATTTTATTAGAGTAGCTACAAGGAGTCCTAAGAATAAGGAAATAAACATAGGTGTCTGTATCTAGTATTGATATAGGCAGGAATCATAGCGATCTTCCATTCCACTCTGAGTCTAACAGGCACTTACACTTATAAGTAGTGCGGTTGTAAATCGTAAGCATTTTTGGTATATAAAAAAACAAATAATTCGAAAATGAACATGGTAAGTTACCATTAACAGGCTAAGGAATCAAAAATTAGAAAATTTTAAAAGCCATTTCACTTCTACATATTTTTATAGCAAAACATTTAAGTAAAAGTTGGTAATTCAACAATTTTCTGAATGATGGCTTTAATACAGGGACGAACAGAAGCACAGCTGGTCTTGATGAAGTCCGAGGACAAGTTTTGTCCCCTCCTCCCTGATCAAGGACTTCAGGATATCAAAATTCGAGTGATAAGTCTTGTACGTCTTGTCCTCTAAACAACTAAGTCCGGACGAACAGAAGCACAGATGGTCTTGATGAAGTCCGAGGAAAAGTTGTTCCCCTCCTCCCTGATCAAGGACTTCAGGACATCAAAATTCGAGTGATAAGTCTTGTACATCTTGCCCTCTAAACAACTAAGTCCAGGGGGTTCACGTTAGAAGAGGCCGAAGTCCAGAAGTCTGCTAGACAGAAGGCAGCCATGATCTCCATGCAGAAATGCTGTACCTTATTGGACGTATGTCCCGGGACACCGTCCTTGGTAAACACACAGTTGTCCCTGGGGAGCGTGCTCTTCAACCATGGCAAGACATGGTACCTGAGAACCTGAGTAGTAGGAGTCTGTGTCGACTTTCTTGTTGGCCTTGTAGAAGTAGGGAGGCATCTTATTACCGTCGAACGCCACGACGCCGAGGATCATGACATAAGCTGGATATTGAGTCCTGAAAGTTCCTTTGACCTGGGCTCTTGATTCAGCCAAGAAGCAATCATTTCTCCTATTCAGAGCAGTGTCCACTTAAAGATATTCTTGTCGGAGATCGACTTGTGCGCAGAGGAGATTGTACACCCTCTGCCGTTTTGCTTGTTGCTCAGAAATTTTTGATCGCACAAAAACAAAACAAACATCAAATTGTAGCTTTTTGTCAGTTCTTTCAAATACGCTAAGTAAAAAATGGTCATACTTTTAGAACTGATGTTAGACAGCCTCAAAGAGAATTCTAATTTTTGAGTTCGCGCCCTGAATGTGCAACTGATGTCAAAATTTTGTAAATATATTTTTTTCCATTTTTAGGTAGAAAATGTGTATTAGTGGAATAGTTCCATAGTAACATCCCTGGTTACAAACTCGCTAGGTTTTTACCTCCAAAACAAGAAAGCTCTGTCCTGTACGTTCCTAAATTTATTAAATATTTTATCCTTGTTTATGGATTTTTTGTACATCCAATCCTAACCATGGAAAAATATGAAAAATATTAAATAGGAAAACAGTTTAGAATTTTCAGGTGCAAATAGATTGGACTCAAAATTGAAATGTGGTTGTATTGTCAGTAGACCAGCTCATAAATAAATTTTGCTAAATCTGTATCTCAATCCAAATCTGAGTTCTGCAGCATTAAAGACGAAAAATTAACCATTTTGATGAATATTTATTTAGCAGTATATCCTTAACCAAAAGTAATGATAGGCAAGTAGAATAATACATCATTGAAAAGCTATCAGTTATCTAAAAGAAACCTATCTTATATTTTTTTGTTTTCTTTATTTTTGTAATGAAAAAACATGTACACCATGGCATTATTTTTGACCTTAAATTTTTCAAGATTTATGATATTTGATTTTTTTTTTTTAATTAATCCTTATCCTTATTGTGAAAAAAACTGTAGAGTGGAATAGCTATGGAATATGGAATAAGTATGTGATTTATATAACAAAACAAAACTCAATTGAAATATTTAAACTAAACCTTTTATATGAAAATATAATAAATGTACAAAAAATGAAGTCATGATTTTTATCAATCATACTAGCATCGTTGAATTAATTTACAGATCCAAAATTTCTTTTGCTGAGCTGGTCCACTATCAAATATAATATCATCACTTACCAAATTTTAGCCAAACACGTTTATTTGTGAAAATTGAATTACCCATAAATATGTTAAGCAAGCATATCATGACACATTTCATGTCGAACACAACAAGGTTTCGGTTTTACATTCGTTTGAACCGAGAAGTGAAGTGATTCTCAAAAAATGGATAAAAAAGAATGTCGTATGTTGATTAAACATTACTTTATGAAAGGCAAAACGCCTCAAGAGACAAAAAAGAAGCTTAATAATGTTATGGGGACTCTGCACCATCGATAAGAGCAGTTTATAATTGGTTTCGAAATTTTCAGAGAGGTCATATGGGCATAAGTGACGCTGAACGTTCTGGACACACTGTTGAAGTTACTACTCCAGAAATCATTGATAAAATCCATAATATGGTGATGGATGACGGAAGAGTGAAGGTGCGTGAGATTGCTAGTGCAGCGGGTATCTCGCTTGGGAACCCCATTTCTATTAATTTTGCAACCACAACTTCTGAAGTGTGAGCTGATGCATTGTCGTGATGGAAAAGGGATTTTTTTGTGGGCCAATGTTGGGCGTTTTTCCTGCAACTCGGGTTTCCAACAGTCCGATTGCGATGAATAATAAGCACCTGTAACAGTTTTACACTTTTCCAGATAGTCGAGGAAGACTATTCCTTACGAATCCAAGATACAATCTCCTTAATCTTTAAAGCTTATTCCTCAATTCAAACGAATGCCAAACTGAAAGAAATACACCGACCTGGCTCAAAGTTGATATGTGTTTGTCCAAGAGATTCTACTAACTAAAAATTATCTGTAGATGCGCCAGCAATGTGCCCATTTCTTTGACTTTGTAAAGACTTTTCAAACGATCCTCGTACACATCCCAGCACGTGGCCTTAAAGGAAACTCGATATACATATATGTATAATCATAAGAATTAAATTACGCTACTATATAATAATTAAATTCCGGATTTCCCGGGAAAGCAACACAACTACATATGTATTTTGCGCAAAAACGGGGAGTTTTAATCATTATTGAAACCACAAAACTATTAAATGTGGCAGGGTAAATGGTCCTGAAAATTGAAAGAGTTGTACGTTACATAATTATACATATTAATGTAAACATCTATCCATAAACATATGAAGTGATTAATTAAATAATAATTATTATGACATAAACTATCTTTATGGAAAAAGAAAATTATACTAATTAACTTAACATTATGGGTCCCAAGAGGCCCATTTCCTTTTATACAGTCATGTTTATTTATATAAAGTTAGTCTCGAATTGATTTATGACTTGGACATGGAACATAGTAATAAATCACGTTGGAGTTCATCCTTAATTAAAGGGCTAGAGAAAGAGAGAGAATAATGACCTTAATTAACAAATTAGAAATGAGATAAATAAACAATATTGTGAAGGAGTTAAAAAATTTCTCAAGGTTGGACTCATGAGGTATTGTTCAAAGTATAAATTTAAATTGATAAATTGATGTTTTGTCTAGCTGTGTGGTTCTAAAACTATGAACTGCTAGCTCCTTCTAGGTGTACATGAAGGAACGTCATACGTGTGCCGGGGAGTCCGCAGGGTTATATTTGAAGGGGAGGAGAAGCTTGGTTATCGGGATTTTTTTTATTTTAAATACCAAAATATAAAAATAATGTAATAATTGAAGTTTCCATTAACGATCTATCTATAGTTAATAATAATGCACTTTAAAGCAAAGTCTTGCAACTTGTACATACATCCTAACTTGTACCCAACATTTATATAAATATTGTCCATTTTATATATTTCCCTCAAGAAATTTAAACAAATACCCTTTTAATAAAATTTAACGAAACAATATTATAATATAGTATCGAACACCATACTATGTAGAATTTTAATACTATGAAATACTTAAATCTAATTCATTTTAAAAATTGTGTAGAAATAACATGGCAATGACAGGCTGGGAGTACTTGAGAGATAAATTTGCATGATTGACTTATGTGGCTAACTACCAGATGATTTTATGCCATTTTTTCAGTTTCTTTTTAGTGGAAAGTTTGAGTGATACAATAAAGGTAACGGCATGTACACTTTTTTCAAAAATATAACCCTTTAATGCCTAGTTAAATTATATATTATACCCTAAAATGTATTATAAATATGTTATTACATATTTATAAAAGCTTAGCTCCATATATTAGAAAATTAATTAACTACAATGGAAATAATCAGATATTTTTCTTTAATTATCCTCCTTTTCTCGAGATTAATCGATTAATAAAAATAATTGTACAAATCTAGCCATTAGATAGGACTTTTTAGTAGCTACTACTTTGATTGAATTATAATATCCGTGTTTCTTATTCAGATGAAGTAATATTCAATGAAGATGTTAAGTATTTTTTTATGCTTAAAGCCTTTTGATAGAGTTCAATTAATATTATTTACAACTGTAAATATTAGTTTTGTGGCCCAAGATGCTGTCTCCTTCAATGACAATGCAATTTATGACGTCAATCAAAACGTTCAATTGATGAATTGATCATTTTCAGGGGCGTTTGCAGAGGGCGAACTGTAGCCCGCGCCCTCCCCTCTGAATTAAGGAATTTTCGCTTTTTATTAGAGTTTTGGGGTCAGGATGAATTAATAGCAAAATGGAGGGGTTTGTTTTTTTTGAAAAATTTATTTTCTTAAAAAAGGTCATTCGGGCAAGTGAAAAAACTTGAAATTTTTTTCAAAGAAAGTTAACATTTGAAATTTCATATTTTCTGTGTATAACTACAGATTTTTGAAAGAAAAAATTCAATACTTTTCAATTTTTTTCAAAAAATTGAATATTTGAAATTTTTCGTGAACAGCTATGAATTTTTATTTAAAAAAAATTAATATTTGAGATCTAATTTTCAAAAATTTAAGAATTTTTCAATTTTTTTTTTTCAAAAAATTAGAATTTAAGATTTAATTTTGATTTTTTTTTCATTATCAATGAGTTTATTGTGTATTTGTTGTCCTTTTTAACTAAAACATCGATGTCAAACAACTCTGTCCAAAGCTTTAAAACATATAGCGATGAATATAATTCCATAACTAATTACGCATCTTGTATGAATTCACCCTTTTAACTGAAATATCTAGGTCAAAGTAGTACGAGGCCACTACTACAAGTCTCCTGAGAAGCAGAGAAAAATTTTGAGGAAAGTAACATAATATCTTGTGTTAAATCTATGTTGACTTTAAAGAAAAAAATGGAGGGGAAGGAAAAAAGACTCAGAACATACATATTCTAGTCCTACTATGCTTGTCAAGTAGTATGTAGGTTTTACAATCTAACTTTCCCCTGCCGCTCTTCTGGGGATGCAATACATCCTTCCTTCTTAACAGAAATCGTCTCATATTGCTTTGAGTCACGCACAAATCTTTTGGACGAGATCCAAAGATGCTCAAATATACATCTGTTATTGCCACACGTTTGAAAAAGATGCGTACTGCTTGAGTTTTGAGTTTGTTGACACAACAACGCAAAAGTATTGTCTTCAATGCAGGAATTTCATTACGTGTAAATATGTTTTACAGATATGTACTTTTATTAGGATTCTTATTTTAATAGGGGAGGGTGTGTTAATTTATGAAAATGAGCAAATTAAATTTGAGCCTATCTTTTCCAATGACTATGTATCTTTGTAATATTTTACCCCGAATTAAATTTTCACACATAAATACGTATTTATTTAGTATATTTTCAAAGTAATAAGGAGAAACTCACAAATGTCGTGATCATTAAAACCTTTTATGCTTAAAACAATAGTCATATAACATTTTAATTTAATAAAATAGAGATCAAGGTCATAAAAAAGGTCAACTTCTTCAAAAGATTTATTTTAGGGTGTCCAAGTTTTATGGTGACCTGTTAATTCGATCTTCGGTTGTATTTTAATGAAAAGTTATGTTTGTAAAGTTTCAGTCTTCAAAGGCCTTTTTTGACCTCTAAAGCCATTTGAAAATGACTTTTTCTTAAAACATTCTTTATTTGTAATGGGACTCAGGAGTTTGAATCTTAAAGTTATGTTACTGAATTTAAAAAAAGATCTGGAAAAGGTGGGATAAGGAAGATATTCTGGACTTTACCCAGTGGGACTGTCAAGAAGGCAGTGAGACGTTTTCAGGGGCATTGTGAAAGTGTGGTCCAAGCTAACGGTAATTTTATTGATTGAATAAATAATTTATGTTGTAATATTGGTTTATTGAAAAAAATTATAGAATCGGTTACGAAATATAGTCACAGCAGCGTTTTACTTTTTTTCTGGCTTGCAAATATTTAGATGAACAACCCCCCTTTACATTGATTTAATGTATTGTGTAAACCTCATACTAATCAGATCCCCTGGTAAGACAGTATGTAGAAAATTAAAGCGATTAATGATTCATTCTAACATGTACAATTACACGCAAAAGTCTGTCTCCAATGCACCAACTCAAATATAGTATGTCCAAAAATCACATGATCACTTTTATAAAAATGTCATTTTTCATCAGAGAAAATTGAATTTTGTCTGATGCAGACATTAATTAATGTTCAACAATTTATAATGTAATAATTTCTGGCAATTACATCAACAATAACAACTATTACAGGGTGAGAATGTAACTATTGTCTTATGTTAAAATTGAAAATCAGACATGGTAAAGGAACATTTCATCGAGACAAGGGTGTTGCCATGAGAGAGCATGGATCAGGTCAGAAAGACATTGCAGATAGTTTAAAGATACCTCTCAGGACCATTGAAAATTGGTAGAGAAAAGTTAAGGCTGGACACAGTCTTTTTAATCAAGATGGTCGAGGGATTTTTTTTAAAACCAAAGTTACTAAACTGGTGATTGAAACATATTTGACCAGACAAAGGTAATCCTCAAGAACTGCAAAGGAGTTTCCAATATCCAAGTCAACTATACACTCCTACTTGAGTCAAAATTTAAATACAAAACCTACAAACCTCGACTGTATCCCAAAAATTTGGAAGACAAAAGGAAAGCTCGACTTTAATTCTGCCATGAACCTAAACACTGGACCGTGGATTACTGAACATGTGTTCTCTTTTGTGATGAGCTATTCCATGTACATAATCCTATGAAAAACCGGGTATGGACAAGAAATAAAGGTGGCGTGGACTTGGGCAGTTATTTTCCATCAGGCAGTATAAGTTTCTGATGTCAGCGATTTGTGAGCTTTAGTCCAGAGGGAACTCAATGAAAATGTGCCAGCAACGTCAGAAGATAACTTAAAATTCAATTGAAAGAAACTTGGGAAAAAATTTCACATTAGACTTTGAACAATCTGTATGATGGAGTCCCAAAACGAGCTAAAAGATGTATATGTAAAGTTTAAAGGTCAATATGTTGGGAAGTAAAAAATGCTTTAAAAAAATCACTTGTTTTTTGCCGTTTTTTGCCGTTTTTTGAAGCTTTTTATAAACGACCATCAATTTCTGGACATACTGGATATACGAGTATACCGGGTTGTACAAAAGTTTTGAGACTAAAATTAACGAATTGAACAATGATTCAAAATTTTGTATACATCTAATACCCATGAAAAAAAGTTTAATATAATTTATAATAAGGATCATTAGTCTTGACTATGACCACCGTAGACGACAATAACGACTTCCACGCCGTGGCAGAACTTGCTGCATGGTCTATGGATGTAGACCTCTGACATACCATCCCACTGCTCATTGTCAAAGCCCTTTAGAGTTTCAACATTTAATTATCAGATTATGTAGGCCTGGGACTCTACTTACCACCAGATACTATAATCCAGGGGATTCAGATCTGGTGATTGGGGAGCTCAAAATTTAAATAAAAAACTGGAACTGAAATGATGTTTATTTTTTTCTACTGTGTTAAATGGTACTTTTTGGCTTAGTAGAGATACACCAACAACCTCTTATATGACTCTTGACACGGCGTATCTTGAGACATTGACGTCCTTGACCATCTCCCTCATGGATGGATCTGGTTGCTCTTTAAAGGCTTTGACTACAGCTTTAGTTTTCAATTTTGTTGAACGACTACTTTTGAGGGATTTTCCGATATCCTCCCCCTTATCCAGGCGCTCCTAAACATGCTAGACATTTGCATTTCACTTTTATTTGGCCACTTTATAGGGCTAAAAGATACATCGAATATCTAAACCCATAATTATATAGAACTGATAAATAATGAGGAAACAAATCAAAGGCAAAGCAAAGCAGTAGTGTCTCTAACTCGTAATGAGGTCAATCAATGCTTTATTTCTATTTGATTTTATTTTGCATTCCCTCCTCCTCCCATTCCTTCATATTTGCGTTCAAGTAACCTTGTTATTAACTTTGTTTTGAAAGATACGTTATCTCCATGATATTCAAAACATTTATTTCTCATATTTACCCCAGCGTACAACTGTGGATGTTTAAAAATGAATAAAATACTTTATAAACAGGTATATATGTATTTGTATCCGTATTTTCGTTCAACAATCACTCCTGGAATCCTACTCGGAACATCAATGTAAAAGGTACCCACATATCACATTTAAAAAACGCAGTTAAAATGTGTATTTGTCAATTATTTATAACTATAGACGAGTAATTTCAATTTTCCTCCTTTTTGCGTGAGTACTAATAGAACAACGACTTAGAAGTGATCCCTGAGCAAATAAACTAGTTCATAGTTTTTTGACACGTAGTCAGATGTCTAGAAAGCTCAACAATTTTAAGTTAACATTATAGTATTACAATTACTTCATCTCTCCTCGCGCTCTATTAAATGTCCATGCCTACTCATCAGTAAATTAAGTACATTACTTAGTTGCAATGATTCTTTACTTCTATAGGTTATTTGTAATTAAAGCTAAAAATGACAAGTAATTACCCAGTTTTACCCACGTCCAAAGTTCAAATACCTGTGTTTAAGAAAAAAAAATGACATATGGGAGACTGTCTTGCTTCAAGTCAACTCATCATGCAAATTTTTCTCATAATTCAAGCCTATTTTTAAATATGTTTAAAATTGAATGTGATCAAAAGTTTCAACACTTGTGAGTGTGAAGCGTATGAACTTTGTATTAAAATATAATACATTTTATATATATATTGGCAAAGTCCCTCACAGAACAACAATAACAACTCAATCAAAGTGAACACGAACTCATATTAAGAAGAAAAAAACAGAACGTGCATATATTGAATTGCGTCAATTCCAATTACGTAAAAGAGGGGGATATGTTTGTATCTACTATGCATATAAATTGAATCAAAATTACAAGACAATTTATATATCTGTGAATGAGATTTTAGCACAGAGAAAGCAATACATAGAAAGGACAAAGGGACTTCAATTGACAGTTGGCATAGTAAGGCAGTAGTGGGACGCAAAACTTTCAATGTTGCCTGAATAAATCACGAAAACCGAATTTTATGGAAGCAAGAAAAGGCAACATAACCAATTTGCGGTATATTTACAGACAATATTTAGCATATCGGTCCATGGTGTCATGACAGCTCGGAGCTAATCCAAATTTGGATGAAAAGTGCAGCAGACATTATTCTCCAAGATCAGGGATGAAGGAGAACCACATGGAGGCAAATGTGAAAGTGATAACTTAAAAATACCCCTTTTGTCAGCTGAAGTCTACGGCTCAATCATTCGCGCATCTTATTGCCTTAATAGATTTGACAATAAACTCCGTTCTGAACACAAAAGAAGGGACTCTACTACTCCTTCAATGGCGTTGGTATGGGTGTAACCCATTCATCACTTCCACTTTTGAAGTAGTAATTATGTATTGTTATGAAAGAGGAAAAGACCCTTAACGTAGAATTTCAAAAATGATTATTTTATATATATATATATTATTCGTGAAGATAATAATTTGATATAAATTGAGGAACAAAGGAAAAGAAAAGGAAAAAAAAGGAAATTTTAATTTAAAAAGTGAGTGTGTGACAGGGATGAGAGGAAGGGTTTGATAAGGTTTTTTAAAGCTTTACTAATAGAGGTAAACCACACAGAGTACTGTACAAATAGTGATTACTTTTTATCATCATTTTATCAGGAGGGGGCGTTGTCATCAAGTGGAGTAAAATTGTACATATGTACTTGAGTAAATACAGAGTAAAATACTGAAAATAAACTCAAAATACTAATTCACTAGCAATGAAGAGGAAAAAATACACAAGTTTGATGACCTTCTTTTAAAGCTATTTACACAGGGCCGTGACTATGATATTTATTCAGAGAGTTAGTTGACTTGCTCATAAATAACTTTGATCGAAGTGTACATTATTATTTATTTATTTTTAATTTTTAATACAAAGTTTGATACTTTTTGACTAATTTTTTAAAGTGTAAGAAATCTTCTCTAAACATATTTCACTAGAGGAGATATTAACATACTTTTTCAGCCAATAGTCTATACTTTTTGGTCTTCCACAGACTCCCTATTGAATTTTCTTAAACTTATTATTTCCCTTCTTCAACGAAGTGGAACAGAGATTATTTTTTTGCCTCTGTTTGTTCGTTAGTCATCAGAATTACGGCAAAGGTTACCAATCGATTTCAATCAAACTTTGTACGAAGATAATAAATGGACATAGTAAGAGGCCATTAAATGTTAAGAGGTCCAGGTAGGACAAAACGTCAAAGATACATAATTGACCATAACTTTCGAACAATTTGAGGTAGAGAGCTCAAATTAGTAGCATTACGTAGTTTAATTATCATACTTCATAAAGCAAAAAAAAAAAAAAAAAAATGAAATTTAGGACAAAATTGTTTTGCACTCTACCGAGTAGCCATTCTTTTTTTAAATATTTTTGACAGCTCCCACAGTGATCCTGACTTTGACCGTGTTCTTTTCAAATTGGGCAATTGTAATAAAAAACAAAATATAATTTTTTTTCTGAAAAAACACAAAATACAATTACACATTAAGATTAGTACAAAATGGCTAAAAAAATAAGAAGACTATTATCGACATAAAATTACAAAAAAATAATTATTTAACCATTAATGGAAAGGGTGAGCTTGATGCATCATTGCAGGAAAAATATATTAATTATATTTTTATCCGTATAAATTTATTTCATTATACATTTCTAAAGCAATATATAGCAAAAAAAAGGCGAAAATGTTTGAGAACCTGCTAAAATTTAAAATCAAAAAATCATAATTATATTTAAATTCATACATATTTTTTATTTTATTATGCACTTTTAGAACAATTTACAAGAAAGATATTCTTACTTCCGAGAGAGAAGTTAACACCAAGACAAATTATTGACTATTAAATAATGAGTAAATAACAAGAAAGATGAGAAGAAAAAAACGTTTTCCCTTTTCTAATCACTATACAGGGTTGATTTTATCTAGTGGTACACATTTTATTATTTGCAATCCAGAATGACAATGGTGTCAAATCAAGGAAGAGGATAGCAAGATATTCTATATCTGAACAGAGCAACCTGAAACGATTGGGAAAGAGCAAAGAAAATTATAAATTTTCTAAAGGCCAACACAAACACGGAGAAAGTTTCTCTCTTTTCTGATGAAAATTTTTTCGCCGTTGATGCCACTGTGAATAAGCAGAACCGCCGCTACAACACAACCAAATATCCATACAATGTCTTCGATTAAGTGAGACATGTCTTCAGAACAAAAATCCAGTGTCCAGCGCAGGCGAAAGTCTGCGCTCCCATTTTTGTGTAGAGGAAGGATCAACTCAATTCAGGTACTTACATTGAACATCTGGATAAGAAAGTACTACTTTGGCAAGAGAAAAGTTAGGGGACAGCGTTGTTTGGACTTAAAACGGAGCTCCGTGTCATATCACCGCTATGAGCTAAGCCTTACTGAGAGATTTTCGGACTTTTGGGACCTCAACATGTAGCCGCCTTCCACTCCAGATGCAAACCCCTAAGACTGCTCTATCTAGGCGGGTCTGGAAAGGATTTGTACTACTCCTCACAGGAGTAACACGTCTCTAGAGCCTTCCATCAAGAAGGAGTGGACCAAACTACAGTCTGACTACATTGTTAAGGTCTGCATGCGGATTTAAGCCTCATATTGAGGCAATTGTTAGAGCTGAGGGCACACATATTTATAAAAAAAAGTAGTGCCGAGCAGTATTTTCAGATTATTATTTTCCTCATTTAAATGGAATTAATAAAATGGGATCCACTAGATAAGATCATCAACCCTGTACTTAGTTTTTTGTTTATAAAAATGTCAATTGTACATGACTTGGCATACATGCAAGGAAAAAAGTGTGCCCTTAGGGTTCAACAATAGAGACTTATAATAAAATGAATAACTAAGGAAACGACCTCCACTTGCATGGGAATATTATATACATTAAACAAAATATGTAGTAGTATGTAGACAATGCCTCGTCATGACGAAATCTTTTTTTTTTATTATTTTCTTCTCATTCTGATTAGTGTCTATTGCACCAATCTTGATAATAATAATAATAATAATAATAGTAATACTCCCTTCAACATACAACTATTAAGGAGAAGAGAGAAAATCAAACAAAACAAAAGAAAACGAACAGGAACTTATAAAATGTCAAGAAGAAAAAGTTTTTTGTTTTTTTCCCGCTTCTTTATATTTTTACCCTTTTCTTTCTTTCTGTCTTTCATTGTACTCCTAAAGAGATAAAAACAAGTTATTTGATATAATTGAGTTAATCATAAAATTAGTTCAAAGTCCCTGTTCTTCTCTTTTTTCATTCGTTTCTTTACCATCAGCATTTAAATATGGTATAATAAAACAGAGGCGCCCGCAGGGAAGGGGTTATAGCCCCTCCCCCTCCTTTCTAAAAAAGAAGAAGAAAATTTTGCTTCTTACTAGAAAATATTTTCATCATTCGGGCAAATAATGCAACAGAGGCAAAACATTTATATTTGAAATTTTTTTCGAAAAAGATTTATTTCTCAAAATTATAGTTTCGATTGAATAAATGTCATCTATAATGTTTACTCATGCTTAGTCAGTGCAAATCCATCCAACCAATTGAAGGAACATTTAAAAAAATCTTAAAAATTTAATTTTCTGTATATAGTTATAGATTTTTTAATAAAAATTCCAAAAAATTTAATTTTCTGTATATAGTTATAGATTTTTAAAAAAAATTCCAAAAAATTTAATTTTCTGATTTTTTTTTTAATCAGAAAATCAAGCCCCCCCAAAAAAAAAAAAAAATATATATATATATTTATAAAAGGGTGTCCTAAAGTCTAAAACCTCTTAGATTTGCAATCGGATTGGTTGTTATGCAATATGAGTTCAATTAAAGATATTTTTATTAGTCAAGATGCATCATCTAAGAAAGACAGTAGAGAGTCTTCATCGTGCTGGCAAATAATCCCTTCAAATTTATCAGATTCTGCATCCTTCAATAAGTCACAGTTCCGTTAAATATAACATTGAAAATTTTCGAAAGCCTGAAAACGTTGATGATGAACCAAAAAGTGGATGCCCAAGGTCTGATCGGAATCCGAATAACGTCCAGAAAGTTAAATTAAAAATATAGAGAACCCCGAACAGATCAATGGGGAAAATGGCTAAGGAGATCAACATGTCAAGGACTTTGACAAATCGAATCATCCAAAAGGACCTAGGGAGGGTTTCTCTGAAGTTTCCTTATGTTTAGAATCTCACAAAAGATGCCCGGATGAAACGGAATGAAAACAATAAAACGTTATTAGAAATTTACACGCGTAGAGGAAATATTGTCTTTTCGGATGAGAAGAAAACGGTCCTGGATCAAAAACTCAACCGTCAAAACGTCCGAATCTTGGCCTCATCATTAAAAAATGTATCCTTAGACCAATTAAACTATTAATTATTGAGTTTTGTAAGTTTTGGCTCCCCACTCTGCACTTATTTGTTAATTATATAAACTTAGTACATCTGCACCATCTTGCAGATATTTATGTTTGTTTAAACTTAATTCATGCCTTAAAGGCGTCTAATTTTTTGACTATCTTATTATGGGGCTCATACTAAATTAATTATTGTTGAACATAGATTTCATGAATTTAATATTTCTAAGCCTGATGCCTTTACTCGAACTCAATATTCAATTACTTGAACTCGATTGTCATAACTCGAATCCAACGCTACATAATAATGAAATTACATAATACTAATCTTAAGAATGTAATTACATTTTGATCCAAATCAAGATGAATTAAAGAGAAACTTTTTGATCCGATGATTTATTAATAAGAACATGGATGGATAGAGAGATAGATGAAAGTTCATAAATACATCAATACATACATTGAAAGATATATCAATGTATGTATGTAATTGTAATTGACCTTTAGAAAAAAAAAAAGAAGAAGATTACAAACTATAAATAAATATCTATTTAGTAAAATCAATTGATAAAATTATGATGTACGAGGTCTGATCAAAAAGAATCGGGGTTTTCTCATTCCGAATTCCATTCTCAGATGTAACTATTTTTAAAGAATAAACAATCCTTCAAAAAAATAAATTCCCCGAAAGTGACAACTATCACACTAAGTGTGATACACTTAAACGAAAATGTCAAAATTTAACAAGGCTTTTGGTAAGTTAAATCTGACAAAATTAAGAAACCCCAAATATGAATTGATCCCATTTGGGAGCCCTCAAATTACTAAGCATTTGGTGCACAATATTTTTAAATTATAGATACATTAAAAATATATATAAAAATACAATCATAGCATCATCCTTTATGGGACTAAAGAAAAGGTTTTTGCACAGGGGGTAAAAATATTAACCCGAATTAAAGGGAATTATAATGTAATCTATATCCAGAGATGTAAATCTTAAGCATTTTATGGCGTGCGTTTTTGTTGTTGGTTGTGCTTTTTTTTCTTCTTCTAATGCTGCATCATTTACATAAATCGGAGGATTGTAACATTTCTTATAAAGCATTCAAATAAATACGAAATTACTTTTTTCCCAACCTATCCTTTGTTATAGACACATGGGTTATTTAAATTAATATTGACAAGTGTTCACAGTTCCATGCAATACCCGCTGTATGAAAAAGAGTTGGCATATCGTTTGGTACCCCTATTGAAAAAGAATTACAACATTGTACTTTGTACATAACATAAAAGAATAAAAAGAAGATATTCTGTATAACATCTATGTAAATATGTATTTAGTAAATTCTTCTTCAGGCTTTTTAACATACATAATTCATGAAGACCGGAGAAGGGGACTTCTATGTTCTCCAAGAATTAGAACCAAAGGAAGAGGAAATCGAATTAAGATATTTCTACCTTGATCATCCATCTCAAGAGATGTTTGAATTCAAAATTCCGTATTCCACGAGAGACGACATGATTAAAATTCATCGAGGCTATCTCACTTTAAACTTCGTATGACGTAATTGTACTTGAAAATACATATGATGTCATGTTATAAACAATTAATCTATAAAATCAGTCTAGACCGATTTTTTTGGACAGATTTAGTTTGAATTTTTCTATGAGACAAGTCCAGACTGAGCTTTTTTGTTGGATCGAACACCAACACTAATGTAGTACATATGTAGTACGTACAAAAATACATAGGTTGTTTATTTTCTATTTTGGTTGGGTGGTTTGTTATTATTACTAATATTATTATCATTCGTGTAATATTGTACATATTTTATGTGTGTGTGTGTGTGTATATTTTCATGGATATAATCAAACAAATAGACAAAATCCACATAGAATATACCTATATTTAGAGGTGCATGTATATATGAACGTACAACTAAGGATATATTGCTCCTCAATAGAAATATTTTTTAATGTATGAATGGATATTTGATACAAGTAACAACCAACTCCTTCTTCCTATGTGGGCCAACGAATCTACTCATATTCATGTTAAATTGATTGAAAATAAAGTGATACTAAAATTGTATCCTGCAACCTCTCTGTTTCAAAAAGAGAAAGATAGTAAAGGTATGGATAAAAAATTTAAAATATACTTTCAAATATAAAATTTTTGGAAAAAAATTCAAATATTAAAATCCATTCACAAAAAAATCAATAATCCATTGCTATTCACAGAAAATTAAATTTTTTTCCAAAAAATTTCAATAAATGAATTTCAAATATAAAAGTTTAAAAACTCCACTATTAATTTCAAAAATGAGAGAAATTAAATTTTTTGAAACAAAAAAAATGAGAAAAAATAATTTTTGGGAGAAAAAAAAGGAGAAAACATAAATTAAATTTCAAATATTTATTTTTTAATGAGAAAGTATGAAGATTTTTTCAAAAAATTTAATTTTTTCTGAATAACTTTGGATTTTTGAATTTTTTTGCCAAAAAATTAAATTTTTTCAGAATAACTATGGATTTTTGATTTTTTTTTTCAAAAAATTGTTACATTTTAATTATTTTGTCAATAGCTTTGGATTTTTGAATTTTTTTTTAAATTTAATGTTTGAAAATTTTTTCAAAAAATTTAATTTTTCAATTTTTTCAAAAAAAAAAAAAAAATTGTAAATTGTCATAGGATACCACTGTCAGAAGACAAGATAACATTCTTTGAAGATGAAAGGATAGTCTAAACTGTACATCACGTACATTTATTAAGGTTACGTACAAATAATACTCCAAGGTCATGCACAATATCATTAAAATGATTATTTAATGTGATAATCGTGAACAACCCCTCCCTAGTACAAGTCACTTTGAACTTATAGGGCAACTCCTCAGTCCTCCTAGCTCCTTGTTCCTCCCGTTTCCATATCCTACGCTCAAAATAAAGCTTTAAAACAAAGTAACGAAACGATCCTATTAACTTGGGAGATACTTGGAGTTATCTCTTTGTCCACGCAAGATTTGATTGTCACTTATAGAGATATATCCGAGTAAACAGTAAAAAAACTTATATTATCCGAAAAAATCCCTGCCTCTTTTGCGTATACTCAAAATTTTACAGATCTTAAAAAATATCTGATAGATTTTCCAGGTCTTAAAAAATATCTGATAGATTTTCCAGATCTTGAAAAGCTTAAAATGCCTTAATATGTAAAGAAAAGACAAGTCTTGGATCTGGATCCGAAGTACTCGGATACATAATAGTTAAATTGGTATTATCCAGGATCTGAACAGGCTTGAACTACTCAAACTTTTACGAATATTAAAACAGATCCGAGGGATTTTTTTGGATCTTAAAAACTGATTGTATTGATTAATACTTAATCCTAGTTTAAAGAAAGGTATTATCAATATCGAATGTAGCAACTCTATTTATCAATATTAGTGCTTAGAGTGGCATCTACATTATCAGTTGCATCCCGTGTTTATTTCAATGTTATTATAACAATAATTCGAATAATAACTATTAATCATATTTTAATAGTAATAACATTGGGTTATTCATTGTCTCAACACTAGTAACCAGCCAAAATGTAACCTCAATCCGAATCATATTTTATTTAAAGTCGAAGTTAGGAAAATGTTGATACAAGTTGAGACAGTTATTCGTATAATTACAGTTACGGATATGGATCCAAAAACTCATATAGCAAAAATTTATTTGAATATTTACGTCTAAGGATACAACCAACCAACCAAGATACTTGAAAATAGTAGAGATAGTCATTGTGTAATATTCAATGCTTCTGGCGAACACGAAAAAAAAGTGTCGCTACGAATAACGATCACATGGTCCTCTTTTCGCCACTTGGTTTACAGGTTGTATGCTTCGTCGCTATTAATTAATTAACTTATTATTTTTTACATCTTACGAAATGTATGTTATTCCTTACGCAAATATATATATATATATATTTAATCAAGATGAAAATAAAATTTTGCAAATCATTCTCACATTCTTCTTCCCCCTCTCTCTCTCTCTGTTTCTTTCTTAAACACAAACTTTCCTTTACCGCTTGCCACAGAGACTTCATCCTTCATATATCACTTTTTAATAGATTTAATTATTAATTGAAGAATAATGGGGATAAAGTTGGCGTATAACCTTTTTTTCTTTTAAAGAGAAATCAAAGAGATTCTATAATAATGCCAAAAACATAGATACTTGCTGCTTCATGAATTATTTTTCATTTTTCAATGCACTATAGCTAAACACATAAAACCTACAACACTACAGGATATTGATCAAAAGTAAAGATTTTAATTCTACGTATATTGAAAAAAGTAAGAAGAAATAAGAAATTCAACAAAAAATAAGCGAATATATTGTAAATATAAAATCAGCAATTTATGACTTGGAATCATTTCGATACTATAAATACTCTTTTTGTCGGTAAATGAATTAAAAATGAGACTCACAAAAAAATAATATAAGGGGGCTGGGGATGTCCAAATAGGTTTATAAAAAAAACAGTCTTAATGTGACGAGTAGGCACTGTGCATTGAGCAAAGCAGGTCTATTCTCGCTTTTATTTTGGACACAGTCACTCGAAGATCAACCTACCATGTTAAGCTGCAATCTGTATTTATTTTTGATATGTATAAGTTAATACCGAAAGGGTTTTTTGACATAAATAAGTTGAGCCAAATGATATAAGTTAATCCAAAGCTGCTTGAGCTAGCAGTGAGTACACATTCATCACATAAATCCAGAATTAGTCATGTGTTTTATAATGCAAATCTTTTTTTAGTTCAATAAGTGCATATTTTATGTCAGACAACAGATTAGGATTAGGCAGTAAAAGATTTGTATCCAGTTATGTTTTTCTGGATCACAATCTCCTGTCAAATACTATTCCAAATCATTCAGAAGAGACTTAGAAAAATATATAGATCCATCATTATTAAAGTTTTGATTCCACTCAAAGTTATGCAAATTTAAATTATATTCTTCTTTTGGAAATCATCATGCGACCCCTACTTAGAGAGCTAAGTTTTCTAAGTTTCTTGTCCAATGACGAATTATCCTTAGAATTATAGAGTGAGAGACAAAAATTAATTAATGAGCACTCCATCATTGAAATTCGTTGCAAATAACACTGTTCAACAGCAAAAATGGTACAAAAACAGTGTATGTTCAATTTAATAGAGTTTGATCCACTGATTTTTGTTTTATCTCTTCTACCTGGGGCATATATGGACTTTTATTATGAGATCAATTCAAAAATGAGTTTTATCTTTGAAATATGGTCCTGGCCTTATCTCAAATTCACAACGATATAGAGCATTTTTTGGGGAGATTCTTTTTTTTTTAAATTAAAGTTCATACTTTCTGCTATCCCAAAAGATACTATAAACGTTTTGAATCTATTCGTCTTGAAGCTACGAACCTTTTCCAGTTTAAAAAAGATAACTAAAGTAATAAGTATGATGCAGACATTTTAAAAATAATTATAAAAATTTGTAATATTCGGCTTTAAAATATATTTACATAATACATCCCTATCTTCAACACCAAGGGCTTTAAAAAGCTTGGACCCTTAAAAGTAGCCAAAAATATATAGCCTTTTTGTGAAGGCCACGAGGCTATGAGAGAAAAAATAAGGCCATATTTGGAATCAGGCTATCAAACTGTACTAAGTTGAGCATATGTAAAAAAACATGTGATTTTGTTGGAAAGTGTAATTAAACATTTTATCGTTCAAAATTGAAGGCACATGAATGGAAATCATAATTAAATAGTATTTCAGTATGAGTAATTATAAAGTATACTCATTATTTTTTCGTTAAAGTGGCATTCAGCAATAATATTTTCAGCAAGTGTCCACACATGCTTCCATAGATTAATTGGTGTTATCATCCCTCTCTTAATAATGAATTCACCTACTTTTGCTGTAATTTTTTAACTATGCATAAAAAAATAATAATATTAAATATGTTAAAAAATAATTTCACAATATTTTCCCCACACAAATTATATTTTAAATGTTGAAGGTAAAATACTCTAAAGTAGTAATGCATTTTCTTCCATCAAAATCATATAGCAAGAAGCTAGTTGAATGTAACTTGGCTCTTTATTCAGTAGTAAATTAAGTCTAGCTCCAATCCTCTCCTTACACTCTACGTAGTTGGGAGGTATCTGGATTTATCATTTCGTAGGATATTGTCTTTGAGTAATATCCAGGAAACACTCTTTAAATTACGGGATTCCAAGAAATATTGGGGTCTTCTTAGTAAATAATAAATAATGTGAAATTTTTATACTTAAAGAAGAAATAGTAAATTTTAATTTAAGTCTTCCCCTTATTTTCTCAATTTCATGTTCTTCATTTTAATCAGGTTTAAAACCAACATCTTTTTTAAAATTATTTATCCTAATCTAGCCCCAAAAACAGATTTATATACTAAGTGACGAAGGAGCTAATTCTTGATGGAGCAAAAGCCTGAACAATTGTGATATACACAACCTAACCAGCGGTCTAAACGCCAACTTGCACGTCACTAGAATCCATGTAACTTTTTTTATAAAAAAATAATCGATCTGGAATGTCATATATTATACTGCTTAAAAAACATGTTTTATTCAAAATACGGAACTTTTGTGTAGATATAGAACAGTCTACAATTTAAGGTTTAATAATTTTTTTTTTTTGGTTGATTCCTACTCCATATTTCCTTTGTATAAGTATGAAACTTGAATCTATATTACTAAAGCAAAGTTTGTCGGTCTGTGGATAACTCATTTTGAGTGTGCACTTAATATCTTAGGACTACGTGATCTAAAAAATAATAATTTAGCAACGCCCCTGTGCAGTTAAAGCTCAGTGCGTCATTTTGAAAATAAACGAAAAATGAGTCCATAGCGTTATACTTAAAGTTTATTAACGCTTAATAACTCCGATTAATACGAGATAAAATATATATATATATATTATGTTACTGAATGTATGGAGCGTTAAAAAAAAGAACAAGGAGCTTAAATAATTGTTTTTGTTGTAAAAATTGAAACATTTTTGTGATATATTGAGTATCATAAAAGCATCAATTGTAAAAAATTTCAACTTAGTGATTCTTCAATATACGTATGTATTTAATGTTTAATTTAATGAATTATATAAAATGAAATGAAGCTTTCAGATCCGGATAAAGGAAACAACTATTTAATAGATAAAAAGTTGACTCTATTCAAAGTATGTTTTTAAAAAAACAACACCATTTTTAGATACTAATGTAAATAAGTTATTTTGAAACTCCTCATTACGAGGCAATCAGTGTTTGATTAGATCATGTTTTTTTTTCAGGGGCACTCATGATATTTGTATATATTGATTGAAAAACAATGTGAATTGAATTTAAAAAGAAAGATACAGAATAAAAAATTTCCCACCAGCATACAATTTCTACCAATAAAATAAAGGAATTTTTTGAATTGGACTAGGAAAAATTATTGTTCTAGGAGAAAAAAGTTTGATGAGAAAAAAGGGACCGAAATATTTCCATAAGGATTTATTTTCTTGAAGAGAAAACAAAGGTAATTCGATCATATTTAAGCAGCGGAGTAAAACTGTAAAATTTTTATAATTTTTTGAAAAAACCAAGTCCCCTAAAAAAACTAAAAATCATGTGGATACCCCTGACTTTATGCAGATTTTGTAGATCGTGTTTCTTCTATGCAAAGAATTTCATTTTGTAAAAAAAAAAAACAGTATCTGAGAGTATTTTAGAATATACATTTAGAATCATACAACTCCGTTTATAATCAATGGAATTCAATTTAATTATTAGATAGACAATGTAAAAAAATGAAATTACATTAATTGTATTAAGTATAGCGTCCATCAGCATTGAACAGTGTATAAGCGAGTGGTTTAAATCAAATAATATTTTAATAAATAAAAGTTAATCAATTCTTTAAAATATAGAGGATCATTAAATTTACTTAATGAGAAGAATTTTTAAAGTGCCCTCTGAGTGAGTAAAATATGTTATAAGGTATGTATATTGATGAATTACTTTTATGTTAAAATAAATATATCTAAAAAAATATATACTCGTATATATATTGATTTTTTTACCTTATTTTCTTTGATGGTATTTTGGCTCTTACTACAAAGAATGAGTTGTAGAAATATCAAGATTCAAAATATTGTACAATATGTAAGTACGTTATATAACAATGTACCTGGACACAAAATACCAATTTAATTAAAGAGTTTGACTTACAAAAATTAATTATTTTCTTAAGAGGCCGGATATTTTAAGTAGATATATAATTATTGGATTCATGAAATCTACATCACCACTTGAGAATATTCCTTGTTTTTTAGTATTGTGTCGACTTAATTCAAACCAAATCGAGTAGAGTTGTTACTGATGGACTCGATATATAAGAAAAGGGGAAAAATTAACTTGTTCATGGACCAATTATTAATTTGTATGGAACTTTAACTCTAAATTCGTTATCAAATCCTGGTATATATCAGCGTTGGATTTCAATCTGAAAATCCTAGACCGGTCTAAGTTAATTTCGATCCACAGTCTGAGACCGTTAAAATTTTAACTAATTCCGTCAATCTCTGTCCCGGACCGATCTAGTTGTAAAATCTAACACATTAAGTCTACGTCATTTTTTTTATTAGAATAAGAAATTTCGGATCGACAGTTAATATTTGATCTACCTTAACTTTCTATCCACTGTCTGAATTTCAGTCCACAGCAAAATTTATGTCTGTACCGAAATATTAGGGGCCAAATTATATAATGTTGTTGTGACAGGGACATCTAAAGGGCGTGAGCTGGAGGGGCTTGAGTCCCCCCCCCACCTAAAAAATGAAAGATTTTTGTTTCGTTACTACCCAAAAATTATGACTTTGAAGGAAAATTTTTAATTTTTTATTTCTAAGAACTTTGAATATTATAATTTTCAAATCTCAACAACGCTGCAAGACAAAATAAGGAGGTTCTGGGATTAAAAATGTGTCTACTTTGGGGGAGAGGAAATGCAACATTTCTATGCTTCCAAATTTTAATTTGTCATGCCATTTACTCTTTTTCAGACAGGATACATTTTAAATAACAAAACCTCTTCATTTCGATGGGAAGAGTTGTTTGAAGTTTGGAAATTATAATGTAATATTTTAGTCTTTTAAAAAAAATTAATATTAAAAATTTAATTTTTGAAATGTTTTTCAAAAAAGAAAAATAATTTTTTGTGACTAGCTTTGGATTTTTGAAATAAATTTTCTATACAGGTATATGTGGAGACGCATAATAGATGTGGTGAACCGGGTATATAATTTAAGTCGTGTCGAACTGATTTTATAATTGTTTGAGTCGACAGAGCACTATTTTTTTTTTTTTCCTCACCCATATTTCCATAGAATCCTGTTAAATAAGACTCAATAATTAAAAACAGGATAATATTCCTTTGTCCCAGGCAATAAGAGAAATCACTCCCCGAATTGTAAAAAGGAGTGTGCATTGTAACTAAATAGATAGCTATTATGTACCCACGGTATTATACTAGTAACACATAAGTGTACTCTATATTTTTTTAAATAAACTATCGATCTTCCACGCTACTCTTGACCCTTATTAATTTTATAAAAGATATGAAAGTTGATAGGATTAACTCGGATTAGCTATTTGCAATCAAGCCGCAAACAATTTCCTTCTATTATTGAAGAGTATTTACACATTAACTGATTTTGAGTTTTTACGTCTATTTTAGGAGGGTTAACTCATTCATACAGCAATTATTTGGCAGTAATTTAAACAATTTAACATTCTGTATTTTAATAATAACCAACCTATTACAAATAATTTATTTGACTTTATACAACAGTATTTGAAATATATCCCATGCGACATATTTAAGTTTACACTCAAGATTGTTTTTCAAACTTTAATAAAAATTAGTTGGTGAATACAGTGAAAACAAAACTAAGTTTATTTCAGTGAATTAGAAACTGAAATCAACATTTTTTATTTTTTATGGCTTCCCTCAGTCTCAATGACAGCCTTCAACCTCTCCCTGAAGGCGGCACAAACCTTACAGATGTAGTATCCTGCCAAGTCAGCCCATGCAGCCTTAATGGTGGACTCCAAATAAATATCTCACAGATCCGGAAGGCTTGTTGCAAAGCAGTTCCCTTGAACTTTGCTTAGGTGGAATAATCTAAAGGATTAAGATCGGGAGAGCAGGAGGCCATATTTTCTTAGACACATTCAAAAAAGCTTGGAAATAAACAACCTGTTCTCCTTTGTGGCCGTCTTAATTATATTTTTTTTCTTCTTGCTCTTGATTTTGACACTAAGTAATTTTAATGATCCTTCAGAGCGTAAACCTGCTCACATTCATCTTCTTGACAATACCGCAAAAACGTCCTAACTGGATTTCTACCAAGGAAGTTTTTCACACGCATAATCATGGTCTTTATTGTTATTGTTTCTAACCAACCTTGCTCAGATTTTCTGGGGACTGTTCCTTGGTTTTCCAACCGCTTGTTAATGTCATACAGGGGCCGACCACCTGATCATGATGTTATTGGCAATCTTGGTTGGGGTATGTGGATAGCAAGCATTTCCAGCACAAGAATTGTTTTGGCTTTCATTTTGTCGCCTTTGAAGATACAGCCAAAATTTAAAAATAAAAATAATTGCAAATGATTATTAGAATATAACACAACTTCACTTATGTAAAAATGCCTATCAAAATTTGAGATGTAAGCATTTATTTTATTGTAAACTTAAATATGAAGCATGAGGTAGACCCGCAGGACTTCATGTCCTCGGGAATAAATTCATGTTTTTTCAATGATCGTAGAGCCTTAATTTAATTAAAAATAATTACTGTTTTGATTTGAAGGATTTTAGGAACTGTTTCCCCCTTGAAACAAAACGTATTTCAGAGGTTATAAAAAGCAATGTCCGATTATTTAAATGGGTAGAAATCCTCAAGAGAATATTCATAAGCTTTTCATCCAAGTATTTCTTATTTTGATCACAAAAAAAAGTAGTTTTAAGGTGCAGCAAGTAATTCTGCTACTCAGCCAATAATAAGTTAAGGCCCTGTCTACATGAGGAAGAAATCGGTTTTATCCAAGCGAGCTAAGAATGTTTATAAATCTTATTATTACCAGAAGAAGTTATTTGGCGTCGACAAAAAGACAAAACTACACACAAACTTTTATTTTAATAATATCGATATTCCCCTTTTCTTTTCTGGTTCAATACGACGCGCTGAGCTTTGGCTACACACGCTCGTTGCTACATTGTTATTTCCTAGATTAATTAGTCAAGCTCTAAGATATTAAGCGCAAAGTCAAAAAAAAATAGTAACAATAATATCCCCAATACACCAACAATTCCTATTAGTGTGATATTGGATTGAAAGGGAGTCATATCCCTATTATGGATCTTTGATAAAGTGATACATTGAAAAAAAAATCCCTAACACTAATATAAAAACACTTATTTGTACCAATTGACTTTGATGAGCAAACACTTCATGTACAAAAAGGTTTTGCCATTTATCTTCATTATAAATAATTAAGTATTTTTTATTTGTTTGCCTTTTTCTGTTAAGGCAATAATTATTTCACGGGGAAAGACCTAGCTCAGTAGCTCTTAGTTACAAAGAAACATAAATAATTAAAAAGGGGTAATCTTTTTTAATTTATTTTTATTGCGCCCCAAATACAATTTGGAATTTTGATTACAAATAGTAAATATATCAAATAATATCATCATTTAAGAGGTTCTATCATTTTATTGCAAGAGAACGCCACTTTCGATAGTTTTGTAAACAAACTAATACTATTAAACAACGCTCATAAACATTGGCCTTTTATTTCCGAAATAGTAGTTCCTTCTAAAAGGCCTAAATAGTAAGGAACAATATTGATTATGCATGGATTTTTGAATTGAGAAATCACTCGAGGTTGATATAATAATAATTGAAAATTCAATTGTTCACCTGTTTTACAAGTATGTATTTAATTATTCTCATTTTTATATAACAATACAATTAATTATTACGAAATATTAAAAGTACTTAATATCAAGAAATTTAAGTTCTAAAAAATATCAAACAAATATTAAGACTAAAGCTTCAAAGAAAGTAGCAAAACATGCAATGATATCATAAGTAAATATATGGTTAGAGATGAGCATTAAGGGGTATCCGGTATATGTTTGCCCGCACGTCATACCTTCTCTTTCTATCTCAAAATTGGAGACAGCGACAGAGGATAGTTAAAATTCAATTCTCGCAACCTTTTAATAATAAGGAAATAATTTCGGTATGTCAATCGTAGAGACCCGAAGTAAAGAGAAGCATCTCGCCGTTTTCGAGTTATTCGGATAATTTGCACTTCGAAGGGTCAGAAAATTAGAAGGAAGGTCTCATTGTGTCGAAGGTCATACTTAAATATAAAAAAAAGAAGAATTCCAAAAAATTAAATTTAATTCAAAATACTTTCAAAAGAAAATGTTTTGAGCCAAAGCTATCGAACAACTCCAATTTGGGAATAATATTTCAGATATATATCTTCTTCTTGGATGAAAGTAATGGCTATCATTGTGCTAATTATCCGAATAACTCCAAAAAGTCGAGATCCTTCTCCTCTCCATCCGTCAATATACCCTTCCCTTCACTTTGCGTTCCTTCGCTTGACGTACCAAAGTTATTTCATTATTATTAAAAGGTTGTGATAATTGAATTTCAACTACCCTCTGTCGTTGTCTCCAATTTCGAGGTATAAAGAGAAAATATGACGTGTCGGCAAACTTATTCAGGATACCCGAATTGACACATTTTTTGCCTCAGGTGATGTTATTATCATGTAACTCCTGAGTAGTGAACTTCAATTTCTACTACATTCAATAGCACTCAAAACCTGATTGAACATTCGTGGTTGGTCATAAAAGACAGAGAGTAACCTCGAGGATTAGTTGCAGTATTATAATTGCAAGTCCTTGTTTGACTCAGAGTCGAAGGATCGACATCGGAGTCATTCTTGCCAATGTCCTTGTTCATTTCCTTTTCCATTCTCCTTTGTTTAAGTTGATTGTAGCTGATCTAATGAAACGTCATGATTGTTAAGCTGCCCTTCTCCAAAATATCCTTCAAATTGTCAGGGATACCATGTTGTTATACGTTTTTTTAACTAGCGCAAAATACACACAATTTTCATATGTACAAATGTTCGTAGAGTTATCTCTGTCCTGACACAAGATGTGGCTTTCTTATACAACAAATAATGGCACTATATCACTTTTTGTCATTTTCTTATATGTCGTAAGCAACTTTTTCTTCCCTTTGCAGAATTTGTCTTGTATATTCAGTTAAAAGGGTGAATTGATGAAACTTCATGACAGCTAAGCTCACATCTCCAAAAGATTATTCAAATTAAGAGGGTTGCCACGTTAATTTTCGGTTACTCTTTTTTATATACCGAGAGTGAATAGGATTTACAACTATACATATACTTAATTGGAGGAAAGGTTTAGAGAGACAAAGCAGATTAACTTGTCATGTAGCCATAATGTAAGCATGGGATACATTAACAAAAAATAGAATAGGGAAAATACAGTAGTCGTTGTAGCACCATATAAATCTTGGAAATAAGATCAATAATGATTTATAACAAAAAAAGAAATACAAATGATATTTAAAAAAATGGTCAAACCTTAATAGATAAAATTTTATTAAAGAACATTAGGATTATCTTTAATAATATTTATAATGTGCCATACAATTTTAAAATGGTTCTTTCATAAGTAGTACACTTTCTTATCAAAGATTTTATGAACAAATCTGCATCATTGTTTGATATTATAATTTATTAATTCTTCCACCTCCGTTTGCTGAGTAGTGACGTCAGCAAAAAAGATGGGTCTTTTTCTGAATTGATAATTAATTTTCGGAGGATATCGATCTAATCGACCCTAACTTTTTTTATGGCCTTTATCTATATATCTTACATTGAGACTCCTTGAAAATCCTGTGAATTTTATATATTATCCATTAGTTTCGGATAAACATATTCTGGGACAATACAACGATCTGAAGTACTCACTAAAATTAAAATCTAAAGTTTAAAATATGTAAGGAGTAAAACAATTCTTTACAATTCTATCAAAAAGTAGCGGAAATTGTTAATTTAAATTGCCTGCGCTAAAGGTTTTTTTTTTAAAATCCAGTTCGGCAGCACTGTCTTCCATTTTGATGCCAAGTTTGAACGTGATCTATAGACCAGATTGCTTGCAACAGCTGGATAAGTCAGTCTATCTCGCTAATGTTCCACGATTTTTAAAATGAAGGAATTTATTGAACAATGAGTTTGCCTTAAATTTTATGTTACGAGCTGACGTGTTAAAAAAACTTTTGGTGAATCAGTTTTATCAAAAATCCGTACATATGAGTGATACAAAGCGTTCAAGGAGTCCGTCGAAGACATACCATTTTTTTCTTTGACATTTGCGGTCTGGTGCATCATGAATTCGTTCTAAAGGGAGCAACGGTCAATAAGGAGTACTATTTGGGCGTACTAAGGAGTTTACGTGAGAAAATCCGTCAAAACGGCTAGAATTATGGAAAAACAACTCTTGGATTTTACACAACGATAACGTGCCATCGCAAAGAGACACGATTATGAGCAAATTCAAAGCTAAACACACAATAAATACCGTCAATCAACCACCATATTAATCTGATTTAGCTCCGTGTGACTACTTTTTTTTTTTTTTGTTCCCCAAACTTAGAATCCCTTTTCAGTCTATTAAATCCATAAAACAAAACTATTTGAAGGAGCGAAAGGCCATGGCAGAAAGTGCCTATAAAAAATGTTTCAAGGACTTGAAAAGACGTCGCCATATATGTGATTGTATTCAATGGATATTACTTTGAAGTCAACAAATCAATTTTAATGATTAAATGTGAAATTTGGATTTTATTTAACAATTCCCGGTATTCTTTTTTGAAAGAATGACCATCTACTTATCGATTCATAGTACAATCAAGGGAGTAAGTCTATTAAAAAATCGAACTATCGAAAAGAAGAAGGGAATTATGGACGACTAATGTAAATCACGCAGTAAAACCTTTTTCCTTGCTCTTATTCCCTCTCTTGTGTAATCCATGGTCCTAACACAAAAACTAGATGGAGCAAACACTGTGGAAAACTTATTTTCTAAAGAACATGATGATAAAATGTCATCATCAAATCTAATTCGGAAAAATATAATGAGATTGGATATAAAAAAAAGACTCTTCAGGGAATAGTAGTAATGAGGATTGCTCTTTCTATACCTATTGTGTACAAAAGTCCTTTGGTTTACCAAAAAGGGAAAAAGTAAAGGATCTAAAAAATATTTTGTGGTTAGTGTCTTGAAGTATGAGATAATTAGTGAGGAAGAAATTCGCCATTTAATGAATTACACAAGCAATCAAAAAAATAATCAGTCTTAAATTTAGCAAGTAGACGTATAACCAAGCATGTTATTATGATTTTTTGTGGGCTTCCGAGGTCATTAAGAGGCTATTTTTGACTATTATCTCCTCCATGTCTCTTTCTATATCTCTGTCTCTTTTCTTCTACCTTCATTCTTTGTTTCTATTCCCCTCTCATCATCCCTGCAACGCAGACATCCTCTGCTAGTAAAATAGGAAATTCTATTGTGTATCTATAAATATTTGGATATATATACTTATTACCATTTTTTGATACAATTTAATTTATTATCACAATATTTAAAAAATTTCAGCATCGATAAACTTCAAATTAATTTCGCATCTAAACTGGACTTTCTAGAACCAAATACTCGTTTCAATGAAATTATATTTATTTAAGCTTCAAGTAAGTTTCTGTGTCCTCTAAACAATTAAACCCTTAAAAAATGGTGGTTTTTTAAAACTTTAAATTGTATTTTCTCACGAATATAACCACATTTGTGAAATTAGCATAACATTCTGCAAAAATGAAATAAAATTTATTACTCCACCGTTAGTAAACTGGCATATTATATAGCTCAAGATTCTCGATATTTATTCTTTAAGAATGGGTTGTCACTATGGCCTTCAGTTATAAATATACAAGTACTTGGAGGTGGGTTCCAACCTGTTTTTTAATTTCGTTGGTACACAAAACAACACATGGATAGGGATTTCAACTGGGGTCTATAGTGAATTATGTCTCTGATCATATTACATGAATTGGCTGTCCATTAGTTGCGTTAGCACACAAGACAACCCGTGGACAGACTATTAGCCGAGGTTACCTGATTGTAATACATGAATTGACAAAGAATGCTGATTCTAAATCCAGTCCTGAGGGTATGCTGCATATCCCATGGGAAGAGCAACAATTTGTGTTTCTGGAAAGGGTCTCGGAAGATAATGTGAAATTGATGATTTCAATGATTTTGCACAATAACGATCTTTTCAGTTATATTGCACATTATCCAGCTATAAGGTACATTAACGGCCTTGGTCAGTTATTCTGCACATTACTAGTTATTCTGCACAATATAGCTCTAGCTCAGTTATTGTGCAAATTAACTAGATATTTTTCATATTAACAAATTTCTTACTTTAACTGCAACATGGATATTGGCCATCTTATTATTTATATGAAAAAATGTTGGTTATCATATCCAAATAAAAATGTATAGTTATCTTTTTTTAATAATGTTACGTTATTATTCATGGAAGGACATGGTTCTTAGAATGACACTATCGTGTCATTCTAATTCTATTAATTCTCCCCCAAATTATAAGATGATGGATCAGAGGAAAAAGTGTTTACTTTCACACCATCTTACTCAAAAGTAATGTGTACAATTATATGTTTGTAGTACATTTAATAATATAGAGTAGATATTTTCGTTCTAATAAAATATTTATGATCCACAACCACAAGCAAAGAGATGAAGAAGAAGAGACATAAATGATATACCTATCACTTCAAATGAAACTGACATGAAATAGGAGTTTTGACAACAAAAAAAAGACATCATTTTTAATATTTATGTTGCATTTTAATTTTAATTCCGTAACTTTAATTCCGTGTACCCACAACACAAAATTCAATAGCTAGTAATGAAAAGGCTTATTTTTGGAGGACCTCTGGGCTGTGACAACATCCCTTCCTTTTTCTAAACGGCAATTAAACTAGTTTTATAAATTAGAAATGTTTTATTTTTGTTTCATAATGATAACATATATTTAAAGTTTTAAAAATTATATTAGATAAGTGACGTTCCCTGATTCCTATACACTGAATTAACCGAACTTCGGTATTTTAATAACGGGTGATTCTTTCGTTTTTATTTTTTTCTCTTTACACAACTTTTCATAGAGAGGTTCTAGAGCTTTGGTTCCCAACATGGGGGCGCACGCCCCACCAGTGGGACATGGCAATGTTTTGGTGGGACATATGAGTTTTTTTTATTTTACTATACTAAACCACATGAATAAATAAATAGGCAAAAACGATAATGTGAAATTTAGTTTTGATTATCATGTTTATCAAAGAAAAGTTCCAATGGCTTCAATAAATTTTGGTGCAGTTATTGGGCTAATAGATTTCTCTACGTAATATTTGTTTAATTGCTACATAATTTTACTCTGCAGTGACGTCATCACTACGATAATCTAATACATACAAAGTGTAAAACATTCTAGGAAACATCGTTATCAGAGTTTTTGTACTATTACAGATACACCAGTCCAACTCGGCAAATATGTAAATTCAATTATAACTATGAATAGCCTACTTTGTTAATTAATTAATAATTTTAAACTCGATAAACCAAGCCCTAACCCCAAAATATAACCCAGCGGACTAGCATGAAATAGCAAAAAACAATTATTTGCTGTGATCACTTCAAAATGCTCGTGGTAAAATCATTTAGAACCTTTTCTTAAATAGAAATGTAGTATAGACAAAGCCAGATGCAAAGCATGTGGTATTTCATGAGGGGTTGGTATGTGCTCATAGAGCAAAAACAAACAGATGCTCCCTGATTTTTAGATCTGTTTTATATGTATATATGAGACGCTATTTCCAAGTTATTAATGATTTCATCCAAAAACACTTTCATTTTTGAGCATTTCTCCCCTCTTCTTATTATAGAATACCAAAGGGAAAATTAGTAAAAGTAAATTAGTTTAATCATTAATTAAATAAAGTATTAATTAATTTAAAGTATTCTCTAAAGGCAAAGAGGAAAGTATTGTAAAAATACCATATGGCCACAAGGTTACATATTTACTTTCAAAAACCAACCAACCAATCTTTTTCCTCATCATCGATTGTTTTCAGAGATGGGAATCATTTCAAACACATAAGATAACTATATACATGACGTATCAACATAAAATCGATCAGTAAGATTAAATAATCAATTAAGTTATGCTCTTTAAATAATATTAGCAAATTATTTTGATTCGTTGGGCGGAAGCCGGGGTTTTTAAATGTTTTATTGCGTGTGACCAAAATACAATATACAATGTTAAATATAGAAATAGATTCGCTTTGATTTTTTAAAACTGCAACATCTAAGGCCTTAAATTTTGAATGAGGAACATCAAGAAAAAGCTCAAGCCCTTGCCTATAATAACTCTACACTGAAAATTGATAAACAACTAGAGACCAAATCAGCATAATAAGATTAATCTAGTCAGTTAATTGATAAAATATAACTTATATTAATCAATACATAGACTAAATAAAAATATCTCAACGATAGGACTAAAAAAGTAAAAACAACTAATGTTTGTATAAGCTCACAATACATAGAGGCTATGAATTGCATTATAATTAAAGGAAACGTTATCTTAAAGGCTCAAAGTAGATATTTATACTATATGCAATAGACAAATTTCCAATTTTGTCTTCATTAAACTACATTAAATAGCTTTAAGATTAAATAAAGACTTAACATATCCATTAAATTCTACTTTATACAAATGATACACAGTGATATTTGAATTAAATCAAAGTACTATGTACTCAAAATCTTCTTATAATGCCTTGATTTATAGTAATTTGTTTTTTCTGATGGATAAAAGTTGGATCATTAAAGAAAAAATATCTTATTTTTTCCATGGTAATACAGAGTGGTCCATTAAATTAAGAACACTTTGAATTTTAAAATTCAACAAGATATAATTTATTAATTAACAATTGAATTAAAAAAAAAAAATACTACAAAAGGATGTTTGTCTGAGCTCTCTTAATCATTAATGTAGCCACCCTTAGCGCCAATGATGGCTTCCAGGTGGCGGTGGAAGTCCTGGCAACTACTGTGGATGTAGTCATCTGTCACGGCTGACAAGTGCTGGCTGACAGTGGCTTTGAGAGCCTCGGTGTTTGAATGACAGATACTACAGGTCTTCCCCTTGACATGCATCCAAAAGGTGTAGTCGAGGGGGTAGTCATCAGGGCTGTTGGTGAGCCAAAAGTGTAAAAAAAGAGTTCATAAGAGTCTTGTAACTGATTAAAATGGTTTTCTTTTATTCCTGGTGTCCAAAGTGGCCTCTCATTAGGCTCTTTCCACCCACTTTTTTTATATATGTCTGGACAGTCCGGTGTGAAACTTCAATATTTCTTACATGGGCCCTCATGGACTTAAAGGGCCTGGACTGTTTTCTTTAACTCCTCCGGGTCCAGTTTGGTCTTTTTGACAGATACCTTTTTCCACTCCAACGTTTCGGACTAGCTGATGGTGTAGACGGTACTGGAGACGCCCATTTGTTTGGAGTGCACGAATGGAAATTCGTTTATCACGTTCAAGAGTAATTCCAATTTCAATGGACCACCGGGTAGTTAATTTTTATCTACGCTATGGAAATAAGACTGTATAACGATGTAATCACATATTTTTAATACACTTTAGTGGCAGATATATAATAAAACAAGGTATTCGAGGGATAGATTTTGAAAAGACAGTAAGGTTTAACTCATTTTAATCGTTAACATAGATATTTTGACAACCAATCGTTTAATAATTTCCTTAATATGAATGGAAAAAAGCTTTTCATTGTTATAAAATTTGGTTATCTAGAGAACCAAAATGCCCAACATCAACAGAACTGACGTTACGAGAAAAAGCTTTATGTATGTATACTGGAATATTTTGATTTATGAACACTCGAACTACAGTTTAGTGTAGTTTTCAAATAATATGGTCGACTTTAGTAAATTCGAGTTCGAGTTGTACTTGAATCCATCACTATTAGAAACATAATATCAATTAAAAAAATCTTTATTGTCCTACATATTTTTAAATAAACAGAGAGAAGGAAAAAGTATATCACATGCCATTTTTTTCAATTTATATTACATCAAATAAATGAAAAATAATTAATACTACATATTTCATCCAATGAGTTAATGATGAAAAAGTAGTTTGAGAAAAAAGTATGTGTAAAAATGTTTTTTAACATAATTGATAGGGTCGTTTGGAGATCACTTCTTCACAAAAGGTTTTTTTTTTAAATCTATTTAAAAATATATATATATATAATAATAACTTTATTCTAATGGACCATGAGCAAACAAAAGAAAAACATTATCCGCAATGTGGTGTAACAGTCTTGAGCTTCGGGGCTTCGGGACGTAATATAAATTTTTACGGCACTCTCTTTTTGAGTAACATTACTAAATTTATTATGAAATAATATCATATTCAGGAAATTGTATTATTTTGCCACAAGACTTGCCACTCTCTGTCCCTTTGTTTACAAACGAATATAAGTAAACAATGCCCCATTGATTTTATAAACTCGAATAGTGTATTACACATATGCGTAGCTTTGCGTCTCGGTCGTTCCTAGAGAAGGAAATATATTTAATATATGTATGGACTTCAAAGATAATTCTTAGGTCAGATTGAGTAAATGTAATACTATAATGTGTGCTTATACCTAATCAGTGCAACTCCATCTGGCCAATTAAAGGAGTATTAAAAAGAAAAAACTTCGAAATACCGATAATAATGGAAGGGTCGGAACCTCGGGAATTGGAAGAAAATCGGACCCCAGATTGAGACGGAAAAAATCAGTAAATGATTTGAAAACGATTTAACTTCGGTCTACGATCTGAGATCTGGTCAGAACTGAAGTATTAGTCCAAATGGACTTGAAAAAAAACACTTTAGGCCGAACGGCCAAAAATCAGTCTCAGACCGAGTCTCTGCATTTATAAATATGTACATATCAAGAGTACCTCTACATAAAGGGTTGATCTTATCTATTGGTACACATTTTATTATTTTCAATACGGAATGGCATTGTGCCAAATCATAGAGAAGCACAATAGGACACCTTATCTCTTAACAGAAAAAGTTGGGATGGTTGGAAAGAACAAAGAAGATTCTAAATTTTCTCAAGGGGAACGTAAATTTAGAAAAAGTTTTACTCTTTTCTGATGAAAATTTTTTCACCGTTGATGCCACTGTGAACAAATACAACAGCCACTACTACACAACCGAACACTCCGACAACATCTCAACATCAGTGAGACATGTCTTCAGGACAAAAAATCCAGCCGGAACCATAGTCTTGGGCGTTGTGGAATCTGCCTCCAATTTATGTGGAGAGGAAGGAACGGCTCAATGCAGTTGCTTACATCGAACTTCTAGATAAGAAAGTGCACCCTTAGGCCGGATAAAAGTTCAACTTTGCTTTCACTCAAGACGGAGCTCCGTGTCATCGTAACATTAAGACACCGGCCTTCCTGAGAGACAACTTTCCGCACTTTTGGGACCACAACATGTTGATGCCCTCCTCTCCAGACGTGAACCCCTTAAACTACTCTATCTAGGCTTGTCTGGAGGATATTATGTGTACTACTCGTCACAGGAGTATCCAATTTCCAAATGATTTTGTTAAATGAATGTCGGCAAGAATCCACCACTTTTGAAGTATCGGAATCGGTTACTTAATTATTTAGATTATTAGGTAAAAGAAAATGAAGTGAGAATCATATACATATAATAGTTGCTATAAAATAGACCTACATAACGGAATTCAAGTCCATCCATTGAAAATTAAGTTAATTTATTAGTGCAGGCAATATATATGAGTAACCAGGCATAAATTGACTTTTCTTGTCAAGCCCTAATTAATAAAAGGTAAAAAATTTCAAAAAAGTAAATCATTTTGTTATTTATTTAGATAATTATGTTATAGATAATACTGATAAAGAATTAGTATCGTAATCATTCTTAAAGATGGTATCGGAATTGGCTGAAAATTTTGACCCAATACTAGTTTATACCTAAGTACGTAGGCCTAAAATATCTTGCAGAATCTTAAAAGAGTAAATATAATAACAGGTAGCGAGAGATTGCGATTAATTTGAATTTAATTGACACAATTTGTTATTCATGTTTTTTTACTCAAATATTATGTAGATACATCGTTCAAATATCTTGAAATGAAACAAATAAATTCACGAAAATGTATGAAGTATATATAGAAATCCTACTAAACTTAATGCCTACATAAAAGCTCTCCACGAATTAATTATTGTTCAATACATACAACAAATTATTCTAATTAAGTTTTTGACGGCACCGCAAATTCCACTTGAATTATCCAAAATTGATCGTTAAGAATGAGAAATAGACGGATTTTATTTAAAAGGGGCCATATCCGGGTCAATATAAGTCTCATAGAAGCTTTTAAACTATAACTAAAACTCTTGTGCATCTAAAGTCATCCCACAAATTTGAATAATAAGCCAATAGTTGACTCAAATAGATAGGGCTTAATAAATATTGAGTTGTATGTACATATATATAACTAACAAATACATGGGGATTTTCTCCTTTATTTGATTTTTTCCCAATATTGTTTTTATATTGACGGATCACATTTGTATTCTTTGACAAATGAACCTCAATTACTATCAACAAATTATTCGTAATAACCCTTTGAAGAATCGACAAATTGCACTTGAAGAGACCAAAATGTATCGGTATAATATAAGAATGATAAATTGTAGAGTTTAAAAGACACATAACGGGCCAATACAAGTTCCTTAAACCAAATAAAGTTTATACCCATAGCTAATATTCTTGGGTATTTTAGTTCATCCACCAAATTTGAATAATAAGCGTGTAATTGACTCAAATATGTATATAGAAATTGGGGATGTGTGCATATCTGAAGTGAAAAAATGATTGGGATTTTCTTTTCTTCCTGATTTGTTTTCAAAGATTATTTATGTATTATATATCTACAATGTAATATGTACATTCATGCAACAACCTATCTAACTAAGCAATACATAAATTATTTTGACGAAAAGAGCAGAAATTAATCGCTCTTAATTAATTTACTACCATGATATTCAAAAACACAACAAAGAAAGAAATAAGTACATATAGCAATGTTTGCTTTAGTTTATGTATTTTTAAGTCAAGTCATTTTAATCAAGAATCAAATGTAAATAGGGCTTTGTTCTTAAGTATGTATGTATGTATCAAGGAGAAATCGAAAAATGGGCGCCGTTTATGCTTTCCGGTTATTTTTGAAGCACTGAGGGCTTCAATGGGGAAAAAAGTGTAACAACCTTTGGACAGTTATTGGCTCTTTTTTATTGCTCTTCAAAGACATATTTTACATCAAAAACAAAGCTAGAAATTCGTATGGGCGTCCGTAGGATTATATTTAGTGTTGTCTCGGTCCTTATTTAGGACCATGGGCCGCGGTCCAGTCCAGTCCCACTTGTCGGTTCTTAAACAAGGTAAAACCGATCCCTCGTGACGTCAATGAGGGGGCTTTTCCTCCTTTTAATTATTCTCTTACGTAATAACAAATTATATAACCAAGTAACAATATAATATATTCGTATTTTATTGTATTATGATGAAATATGTGCTGCTATAATCTTAATAAATATTTAATATAAATTATTTGGCTTAATAAACCATGGATATTTTTATTAAAAATTCCAAGGACCGACAATTAAGGACCGGTCCCAAGTACAAACAGTCCTAGGACTGACACTACATTAATTATAATATTATTATTTATTTTATTTTTAGAGGGGGGCTTGGTGTTGGATTTTTATTTTATTTTATCCACAGTTGTTTACAAAAATTAAATATTAAAATATTAATATCAAATATTAAATTTTAGAAGAAAACTTTTAAAAATCCATAGTTATTTATAGAAAATTACATTTTTTTTAAAAAATATTAATTTTTTTGAAAAAAAAATTCAAAAATCCACAGTTGTTCACAGAAAATAAAAAAAATTGGGTAAAAATTTGCACTATTAAATTTTCTAGTAAAAAAGCAAAAATTCCACCCCAGTGAACCCCTACTTCGAGATCCATTTGTTGGCCACGAGAGTACTTTTTTCCAACTATGGGACCTCTGGCTATAATGAATTACTTTTATAAATAATCGCGCTACCTCCATGAATTAACACAAGACAAGGACTACTAGAAAGAAAGACTAGACACTAAGTTGAGTCAGCCGTTCATTTGAAGTCCTTTAACTCCTTTCCTCATTATTATTTGTGATGTTATTTAAATGAAACAATAAGAAACAAATTAATGATGGAATCATAGTAAATGCACAGTAGTCAACAGCTGTTCCACTTCTACAATCAATCCTTCTATCTAGTAGTCTTTGCTCAATGTGTATTTGACACTGAGAAGAAAAAATTGTGCACGTTAGATGATTCAGTGATGTCGTATCTGATACCTCAAAACGGACATATCACGAAGAAAGGATTTTATAGGTTAGGACTAAATTGCTCAAGTAGTTATATTAAAAATTGAACGGAAATAAATTAACAAATGAGCGATTCAACGGATTTTTAATAGAAACGAGAAAAATATGAATACGAAGGTCGTAGGTCCAAGCAATCATCATACTAATACACTCTTCGAAGAAAAACCCCATAAAATCATCTTGAGATCCTTCTAAGAAAGGCTGGAGTTAGATTTGATTTTTTTTTTTTGAGGGTGTAGGTGGGGGTTTAACTTTAAATATGAGTTGGCTTTATTTATTTTTGAAAATAAAATGGGGGTCATTTCATTTATACCCCAAGAAATAAAATAAAAATTGTAAAAAAAATTAACGAACGACGAAATGAATGTTTTATTTAATTTTTTAATGCCTTGTATGGGCCCTTTTTGTCCAGACTATGTAAATGTTTAATTTTATAACCTTGGTTTTTTTACTCAATGGAGGTATCCCCCGTCCCTAATTCTGAGCATGGGTTTTTCTTTTATATACACACATTCTAATGAAGAAACTGACATTAGACAAAAGGAAGTCAAACACTAAGACAAAACTATCTTTAAATGTCATAATTTTCAGCTTAAGAAATATGATAGTACGCTTTATATAAATATGTAGATACTAGACAAGATAAACGTCGTGTACAAGTTGGGGGTCTGTACAAGTTTGAATTATTTCAAGTAGATTCTTCAGATTTTGCAATTGAAAAATGACGGAAAGCATTTAGACAGAGGAATTTACAATTTATACGTACGGTGTAATTCTCATAGTAGTTACTAATTGATAAGCATTCCACGGTATATTATAGAATAATCCTAGAATCCAAGGGTTGTTAATTAATTTTTTAATATATGTGCCGTATTAAATAAAAAAGGCTGGGTTAACAAAGTAGAAATTGACAAAAAATGATTATTATTGTTCTAGATATTTTACTTTATAAAAAAGGATCATATGATTTTTTTACAGGCCATTATCCACACTTATATCTTGAAAATAATAGGTTAGGTTATTATAGGCAAGGTTTTGAACTGATTCATAATGGTCCTCATATAAATTTAAGGATATAGATGTTGCAGTTTCTTTAATCATAAGCAATTTATTTCTACGAGGGCCGTTTTAAATGTCCGTGCAAAGTCCGAAAGAAGGCACTACTGACGTGTATCGAGGTTATGTTTAAAGAATTAATTTCTTCTAAAAACATCCAACCCCCCACCCATAAAAATATATATAATCTAGGAGACACGCCTGGATCCATCCACACTCTGTTTTCATGAAAATTCCTCTAGCTTGCTTCTGTGTTGACGGGCACCATATCTATAGTTTAAAAACTATTCAATTGTTGAACTTATCACTTAATTGTAATCAGTAGTACAAATATATCCGAGACAATTGAAACCTCTTGTTTAATTATTTGAAAAATATAAATACATAGAATATAATTAATATTGTATTACATACTCGCAAAGATTGTAATAGAAATATCTTATGCTGAGTGAAACACGCATAAATTATCATACTATTCCAATGAGAATATCTACAAGATTTAAGGGTACTTTTTATGCAATTTGAACTCTTCTTGATTAAAAACCCACTTCGTACCCTGCCTAAGGGACTTTAATCTAATTCCCCTCAAAACATAAAATATATAGCTTAAAAAAAATAAAACAATCTTCAAATAAAATGAGAAAAACATCATTTTTATTTCATATAAATATATACAACTTGATATGACTTCATGGACATATTGGAGTCAATTATAGGATTTTTATACAAATTTGTGGGATTATTTATGATAGCCAAGTATTTTTGCTGTAGTTGAGAACCTTTATTTGATTTAAAAGGCTTATATTGGCCCTGATATGGCCCCTTTCAACTATAAAATATAGCAAATTATTATTCCTTTATTGTAAAATAAATCAATTTTGATACTTAAAGTGCAATTGCTGGGCTTTCAAAGGGTTAATAAGAATAATTTGTACATAGAAATGAATGATAATTTGCCCAAGAATACAAATGCAATCCATACTCAATTTTGAGAAAAATCATTCTAGTTTGCTTTCGTGTCGACGAGTCACATTTTACGTTAATTGAAGTGTTTTTCCCCACAATATATTGATGATTAAAAAACACTTCACTTACACAGTCGTCATCATGTATTATAGACCCTATTTTCATATCCCCTCCATTATCCCATTATCTATTTTCATAACTAGTTAAAAAATACCAAATACAAATAAATAAAACCAAAAAATAATTGATAGCCTCGCAATTTATTTACTAAAAAATAAGATTCGAAATTAAATTCACTTTCTCAAAATGGACAGAAAGGAAAAAGCCTCACTCACGCTGATATCAGCCCTGGCCTTGGATATTATCTTTATCCCTACACATATTTTGCCCCTGTGCATTCCGTTGCGCATAAGGCACCGCAATAGTTAAGTCTCTCCCCGTTATCTAACAATTAACTTCCATTAAAAATGTCTTATGATCCCTTACCTTATCATCCCTTTGGTAAAGATATAGGAAGAGTCCAGTGGCCCAAAGAAAGGACAACAGAACGAGGCCCTTACATTTACGTCGTCTCATCGTCTCACAGACTCAAAACTAAAAATCCCCTCTCAATAAACACTCAAACACATCAATTAAATATAATTATACGAGTTAATAGTAATACTATTTGGAATCAGCGTAAATCGTCGCTCTTCCGGCTACCTACGCCAGGACTTGGAGCACAACTGTCAAGTAGCAGAATGTTTGTCTCTTGCGTTCGGAGAACTTATTTTTATCTATGTTGTAATAATAAGAAGAACAAGAAGTACTACTCCGGCCGGCTTTATTATCCTTCTTTTTTCTTTTTCCTCCCTTCTTCACTTTCACACTCCCTCAGCTCCTTCTCTCTTCTTCTCGAGCAAGCGACCTACTAGCTACTACCTCTCTCCTCACCAGAGGGGTGCGCTTTGAAATTATATTAATTAAACGTTTTGTTTTTCCCCAATCCATGATGATCCAGTAGGAAGACATTTAAGAACTGTTTTCGACATTATTGTCGTTCTTATAACAGAGATGAGATTATTGTATCCGGGATGAGTTTTCCTTAATATGAGGGTGTTTTTCATGCATTCTTCAATGACGCCTTTCACTATTTGCCTCCTTCTCACGGAGCTTCTTCTTCTTCTCTATCCTTGGATATTCTTACTATACAGCTTTCTTTTCATCCTTTATTGTTATTATTTGTGAAAAAATGACTCTAAAATTATCTGTGTCCTGGTAATATTTATGTTTATTATATTATAACTTGGATTTTTATCTTATAATCATAGTTTAGAACATAATATGGTATCCCGCTATGGCTAAACGAAAAGAAGCCTAAAGCCTTAGGTGGTCACCCTGACCATTTGAAGAATGTTAGGGAGTAGAGCAGCTTAGCTAGCAAAAAAAAAAAAATAAGCACAAGACTTACTGTGTATCAAGCAAGCACATAGACAGGAATTACTCCGTTTTTTAACATTATCTCTGTTGATTTGAGACTAATTATGACTTAGAAACACTGGATACTTCTTGTAATGTATTGGAGTCTCGCAATATTATAAATACTATATCATATTCTACAGTGGCCTTAAAAATCCATTTATTTACTACATAATTAATCATACACCCTTTTTTTTGAAGGAAGTTTCATGCATCTATCAATGTTATTAGTTTATTCATTATTTATTTTTTTAATTAAACTTTTTGATCAAAGGGTGCATCAATGAAAGGCACCCCCTCTCTTTTGGCTAGAATAGATGGGGCGCATGCCACTGCCGTTGTACACATGTTTTGTATGAAGGGGCTCTTAGCAAAAAATGTATTAGTGTAGGGGGGGGAGGGCCCTAGTATAGTCAAGTTTGGGAAACCTTGGCTTAGGAAATATTATAGTTATAAAATTTATCAGGCTCCGACAAGCTTAGTATCGGACCTGGATCCATATCTACCCCACCCCTTCCCTCTTTCATTTACAGGGTGTCCACGATAAATTGGAACTACTTTAAACTTCATCCAGATCCATAATGTGGATATTCAGGGTTAAATTATACTAATATAAAAGGTTGCGTGAACAATACAGTATAACTTCCACCACAATTGTTTTGACAACAAACAATATTCATCATGGATCAAGCAAGGAGAGACGCCATCCTCGAATTGGCTCGCACGGGACACAAGCCCTCTGCTATCTACAAGCTTCTTAACTATCCCAAGACCACGGTGTACCGGGTCTTCAATGCCTGGGAGGTTGATGGGAAGGTCTGCCGCAATGCCCACAACATGAGAAGTGACCGAATCCGCACTCCCCACTTCCTTGAAGGCCTCCGGAAATCCATCAAGGCTTCGCCGGGGACTTCCTTGTCCAGGTTGGCCAAGAACCGTGGAGTGAGCAAGCAGCTGGTCTCCAAGGATGTGAATGAGGACCTCAGGTACAGGTCATACCGAATGGCCAAATAACACATCCTCACGGCATCCACGAAGGCCACCAGGCTCACCAACGGTAAGCGTCTCCTCAATGACCTGAAGAGCCATAGAGGAAGAATCATCTTCTTCTCCGACGAGAAGAACTGGACTGACGACAGAAGCTACAACGTCCAAAATGACAGGTGGCTTGCCAAAGAGAGAGAAGATGTCCCTGCAGTCTTCACCACAAAGTTCCCGGCCACCATGATGACCCTGGATGTCATCTACAGCACCGGTGAGGTGATGCCTCCTTTCTTCTTCAATCCCAAGGAAAGGGTTAACGCGATAAGGTACTGCGAAGTCATGGAGGAGTTTGTCATCCCCTGGATAAAGGATACGGCCGCTGGGAGGGAGTTCATATTCCAACAAAACTCCGCACCTGCACACATCACCATAAGGTCCACTAACCTCTTCAACTCCCACGACATCACTTTCTGGGATTGCAACACCTGGCCCTCCAACTCACCCGACCTCAATCTGTGTGATTACCACTGGTAGGGGAAGTTGGAGAGGGAGGTGTGCAAGGTCAGCCACAAGAGCATCGCAGCCCTGAAGGGCTCCTTTAAGAGGAAGTCATCAGGGCATGCAAATCCTTTAGGGGCAGGATGGAGAAGATTGTGGCTGCTGAGGGAGGACATGTTGAATAAATTTATTGTTTAATATCATGTTTAACTTTTTCATATTAACAAATACACTCCAAATTCCATTTTTATCAAGCAGGTTGAGTTTTAAGATAGTTCCAATTTATTGTGGACACCTTGTGGAGCATTAAACCCCTTTTCCAGATCCATATGAAGCCCTTAGCTATTTGGAACTCAGATATAACTGGATCACCCTAGCGACGCATAAAAAAAAATGTAAAACGCGTAATTGAACAATAAAAACTTAGATAATTGACTTATTGATTTGAGCTAATTTATTTTTTAATAATATATATTGTATTTTCTTTATATATTCTATATAGGAACAAAAGTATAAGAACTGAGACCGATAAGTAATATATTAAAGTATCAGTTAGACTTTGTTGGTTCCAGTTCTAACGGATCAATAAAAGGAACCGCTTGAACTGATAGAACCGATAAGGGCACAACCTTGCTAAAATGGATTAAAAACGGTTAATATATCGTTATTTCGGTAGTATACATAGATAAAAATTAACTATTACAATGGAATTCATAATGATATTTTGTTCTAAGTACCCTACCACTCTCGTCTGTAATCGAGCAACAACAAAAAAAATGTATACATTTTAACAGTAGATATCACTTTGATTTAAAGAAAATATCACTGTTTATCAAAAGCAGAAAACCGATTGGGCTTTGAGTGTAGAATTTTAATAATGGGGGTAAAGAGTTGCCTAGCCCCAGGACGTCGGGTACTGATTTTTCGTGCCCTGGGCACAACATTTGATTCTGTCGATCATATTTAACAACTAATTTTAAGTAGATACTTCTTTAAATTCAAGATTAAAGTTATATATTTGGAACTCATTATTCCAGGCGTGAAGGGAAAGTCCTTAACCTGCAAATCTAAAGTCCAAGTTGAGCCTCAAGTCTTTACCAACAAGTCCAAGTCCATGAATGTATTCATTAAATCAAGTTCAAGTCCGTAAATATTTTCGCTAGTCTTAGCTTTTGAGTCCAAGTCAAGTCTCGAGTCTTTGATTGTTTGATCTATTCGAGTTTAAAGTCTCGATTCCATGGTCATATCTCTGCTGTTAGTGTTCCAAATTCCGAATAAATGAAGCCCATCAATCATTATTCCCCTGTTCATTCTTTAACATAATTAATCAATATTAGAATGAACGTTCCGTGATCTTTAGGACTCACCCCATTTGACTCCTTAGTTAACTGTTATAATAAAACAAACATTAATTATATATATCTATTTTATGAAATTTGTTAAAAACTTTTAGCGGAGTCACATCTCCTCCTTTACTAAGTACACTGATGATTTTATATATTTGAAAAGTAAGAAATGGAAAAACAAGTATCAACAGGTTAATAAAAGAATGAGTGACGTCTATCCAAATATAGCACACGTTCTCTGCTCAAGCCATTAATTTTATAGAGTATAGACTGTTGATTGTTTTCACATCACTTCACTTATATGGAAGTCAGCCATCTAGAAGAAGGCATAAATATTCAAATTGTATAAGAATAAACCCTTTCTTCTTTTTAATTAAGTAGAATAATCAATGTTAATCGACTGTGTGTCTAAATACCTACTAATAGGACCGACAAACTTTTGGAATTCAACTTTTACGGATTTCCAGAAGAAATTGTGTATCTTTTTATTTTTCTTAAAATTGAGTCTGGATTCAATTTGTAGCCTTCAACTAATAAGGTGTTAATTTCGTTCCTTGCTACGGGAAGAGTTGCAAATTTGATGAGCTGAATTCAACTGCAATTTGTGGAAAATCAATAAATCGGCAAAGTTGATAAGCATACTCAAATAATACCAGAAATATGTCAGCATGTTGCGTTAAAATTTGAAGTGTTCTAAAATAATGTGATGTAATCCAACTTCTAAAAAAGGTGAAATAAAACTTAATCTCTAACTATGTTCAAATAATTATTAATATTATTTAGAGTACAAACGGAGTGTATATTCGCCTCCCTTTTGATAGCCCTTTTAAGCCTTTGGGATATTTTGCTTGACTCAAATAGTAAACAGGGTAATAAAACTTGAAATATCGAGCCTCCTGGCCTTCATGATCTCTACCAGAGGGTGGAATGAGGTTGTCGTGTATGAGGCAATCCCTACTAGACAGCCCTCTTGATGGTCTTAGCAGCTGCAAATATGTCGTTAGCGAGGTGATTGGTTGATGTGGAGGTCCGTCTTGATCTTCTTCTCCAAGCTGGGCACAGAACTCTGAATCCCTTTTTAAATTGTGCCCTCCACTTCCTGCTTTCCTGAACAGGTGTTCTCCAGCATTCTTTATCTTGGCCACCTTGATGTACCACTTGTAAAATATTTATTTAAGCTCTTACCCCCTACCAGGACAAAACATTTTCAGATTCAGTGACAAGGCCTCCGCAGGATTACATTTCTGATTGCGGTTGGTTGGTTGGTTCTTGGTTTTAAAATCTGAATAAAAATTCAACAATCCTAAAGGTATTGACAAATAATTTATTTTTTTAAATGTTTTTTTTTTTCAAAAATGCATGTATCTTCTCAAAAAATTTCGAAAATTCATATCTATTGTCACAAAGTTAAGTTTTTATTTAAAAAAATTCAAAATACACAGCTGCTCACAAAAAATTTACTTTTTTGGACAAAACTTTCAAAAATCTTTAGCTTTTCACAAAAAATTTCAAAAATTCTTAGCTATTCTCAATAATTATTTTTTTTGGAAAAAAAAGTCTCATAATAAAAAATTTTTGAGAAAAATAAGTCTCATAATAAAAAATTTTTGAGAAAAATTTATAATATTAAATTTTTCTAGTGAAAGTTTGTTTATGCACAAAAGATGGCTGAAGCAGAATGTCAAAAAATAATCGCTAAACCTTCCTATATTAATGAAGAAATTGGCATTATGTAACAGTTTTCATTTTGCTGGCAGTCCCTGTATATTCAACTAAACTTGTCTAAGCCTCTTGTTGCATAACTTTCACTTCATTTTTACATAATTCTATTAAATGAAAACATTTTTGAAGACACATTTATTCCTTTCATGCTAAGAATTTTAAAAGTATATTTATGTTAATACAATTTAAATTCATATTTAAAATATAATTCTAAGTAAAATATAAGGTAAATAGTTCTCAAAAGTACATTGATACTTTTGAGATGGAGGTTTTTAATTTGTTTCACAGCTACAAATATACTGCACATCCTGTTTACCAGGAGCATAAGTGATAGTTATGGGGGTTCTTTGAAGTGGCGGTGGTATTTTTTAACAAGTATGTATCGAGGTCTCATAGTTGCCCTATATAAATGTTTGTTGCCTTGGGTACAATATTCGAAATTAGATTGGTGGTTTATTGTCGCCCATCTAGAGATAGGAAAACTATCAAGGGATTATTAGATGGGGCATACCCATCTGTTGACAGGGGCATCGGCAGGGGTAGGCTGAAGCGACTGTAGTCCACCCCACCAAAATTAAGAAATGTTTGATTTTTACTATATCCCTCATAAACATTCTCTTTTACCCGTAAGTCAAAAATTGTTATTTCGTCATATATATATAACAAAGACAAAGGTACTAATTTAAATGAGTGTGTAAATTTGATTTATGTTGAAATTTTTCTCCAAACAAATTAATATTTGAAATTTTATATTTGACATTTAATTTTTGATTTTTTTTTCCAAAATCCTATGATCGCCCTTGGTAGATGGGACAAATCTGTAGATAAATCACTATAAATGTACTATAATTACCATCAATTTTCTGCAAATGAAAAATTTCTTACAGGCAATCCTCCAATCACGATCATAAACACTTTTTTTTTTTTTTTTTTTTTTTTCATGATTTAAACTTTACACATTACATACTTCAAAAGGTTGTATGTATATAATTAGAGAGGTCCTTCATATTTTCACAACAGTTCTTTACCACTTGAGAAGAATACTCCATCTAACATTCGAAAGCAGATTAAAGAATGACTAAGTAACTATGTAATAGCAAGGTTATATTTTGAATGGTTTCGTGCGAAGTATAAATATAAATAAATACCTTCGTTACTAAAACTCAGTATCTACTAATTTTTTTTAACTACAATCAACGATGGTATATAAAATATATTTGTACAATGCATTAAAATATTAATTAAATGTTTAACCGCAGATGATTTGATTTCACCGTTACAATAAACTTACATAAAAATATACTTTGTACTTTTGATTTTTCTATTTTTTGAAGCATATCATTTTTGGAGGGTTTAGATTACGGATTTTTTTTGAAAAAAAAACCTGCCAAAAATCAAAAATTCATAGCTATTAACATAATCTTAAATTTTTTGAAAAAAAATTAACAAATTAAATTTCAAATATTAAATTTTTTCAAAAACAATTTAAAAAGTTATCTCTTTTAGAATATCATTTCAAAAGTCAATAGAATCTCATACAAATTTTAAAATATTTCAAATATTAAATTTTTTCGAAAAATAAATTAAAAAATTCACAGCTATTCAGAATTTTTTTAAGATATTGTTTGCTTTGTTTCGAATAAGCAAAGTTATAGTAAAGAGCAAACATTCTTTCATTTGGGGGGCTACAACCCATGCAGTCCCCTCCTTACGGACACCCCTGGTTGTTTTTATACTTCAAGTTCATGTAGAGTCTCAAGTCTTCTCTCAGAAGTCTACTAAAAAAGCTTTACTTCAATTATTTATTAACTTGAAATCGTCCAATTAATTTTTTATATTATTGGGGAAAATATAGTTTTGATTCATAAATATAAAGAAAAAAGTCATTTTAATGATGACAATTAACAATATAGACGTACGATTGATACGAAACCATTTTAAGAAAGAAAAAAATATTTAGTCATCTTCGTTTTATGTGTGTACTAAGTGTAACTACTTATTTTATATAGATTGTATGACTTATATTTTCATTGACTTACAATTGTGTCCTTTTATTATTTATAGTGCTTTTATTTTTTAAAGCTGCTATAATTATTATTTCATTCTTGATGAGATAAGAGGTCTCAGTAAAAATCAGTAATTTCAAGAGTTGTACGTACAACTCTTGAAAATTAACATTGTTAAATGGTTGGGAAGTTATAAGTTGGCAACCTTTTCTGCTACATATTTTCAAGTTATCATAAATCTGGTGTGTTTTTTAGCTGGCCTATTAATTTATCATTGGTAATATAAAGAAGGATTTTTTTTTTCCTAAGCAGTTATCGTTATTATTTAATTTACTGAGTATTGTACATCCTTTCCTAAATAGATTCAATGTGTGCTCATAAAAGACGAAGAAACCCCTGAAGAATTTTTGCATAATAATAATTGTAATTCCTTGTTGGACTCAGAGTAGAATTTGAACATTTCCGTGTGTTCATATCAGATGGAGAGTAAGGCTAAGGATTTGTTGTTGAGGTATAATTGTAAGTCTTTGCTGGACTCAGAGTAGAAATGAGGATCGTCATTGGAGTAATTCCTTGTATATTACCTTTTTTCCTCCTCCCTTGCCACAGCTGATTGTTGCTGATCTAACGAAACGTCATGACGGCTAAACTGTCCTACTCTCAAACATTTTCAAATTATCAAGGTTACCTTGTTCATTTACGGGTGTTTTTTTTTGGTTTTTTTACCATAACGAAAATGTTTATCTTTTACAATCCTAGTAATGTTCATTCATTCATGGTTTAGTAATGATCACAATCATTAAGGACTTCTTGGAATTTTGTAATTCTTGAAAGGGAGTGAAAATATAATTTTATTATTGTAATTCACTCCTTGCATATGTACATCTCGTAAAATTTATTTTAAAATGTGATTAATTGTGGTTTTCTTTTTTTTTTTTTTAGTTATTGTATTCTTCAAAAAAGGAAAAGAAAAAAAAAGATTTCGTCATCACTAAGGTCGTTGTCAAACAATAAACAATAGAGTCGTTTTCACGTGAGGTATGACTTATGAGATCAGTCATCATGAGGGAGGCATCAGCTAACAATTTGAAAAGATTTAAACTCTTAAATTTGAAAAATTGTGAATTATTGACATTGTCAGTCAATAATTAATATTTAATTAATTAATTTGTCAGTCAAACATTAGGAACTCCACAGAAATTCAAACATGGATAACAAAGGAATATTTGAATACACTTCGGGACGAAATACTCAACAAACTTCAAAATGAAGAATAAATAATCGTACTTTCCAGACTCTAAGTCGCATCAAATAAATAAACAACATAAAAGTAATTAAATTATTCAAAACCATTGAGTTCTTCAGCTTCAGAATCACTAAAAAATAACTCCGCAAACTCAATGTCTAACAAGCTTTTCGCTTAATGAAAATCTTCTTCCAGCTGGTCAATTACCATTCACTAAAGCATACTTAATCACTTTAAGTTTGAATGTTAAAGTATAAGCTCTTGTATTTAAAGGCATGATATAACGATTATAGTGATGATCTATTCTAAAATAAGAGACAGAACAATATATTCAATGTTATTAAAATTCGTTAAATGATTACCGGTAAATACATTTAAAGTAAATTCATTACATGTTTTTTCATTCCTAGTGAATTAATCCCTGTTTTAAAGAGGGATATTTAATGATATCATACGGTTTATGTTTCTAAACTAGTTAGTAGTTTTTTGTAACGCTGTAGACCAGGGCCTCATAATCTTTTTTCTCAAATTCTCCGGATTTAGTTAGTCAACTCTCAATTTCTCACCACAGCATCAGTCTTTGACAAATTCGATATCAACACTTGCAGTGTTTCAGCATTTAGTACGTAAATCGAATACACTTTTTTTGGTGCCATTTTACAGCCATTTATTTATTTTTCTGCATATCTTATATTTGTTACTAATCTCATGGAAATATATATAAAAAGATTCATTGAGTTTTTTTCTCATTTTATTTTGCCATAAAAAACAAACATACCAAAAATCCAATACTAGACGCAAATAGGTTAATGAGACTTCTGCATTTGTTTTGCCTTGATGAGTGCCTCAATGTTCGGTTCCACTTTTGAAATGGTGCAGCACAATCAGATTCAAGATAAATCAGACGGTTGTGCGATTTGGTATTGGTCTCAAACATGCTCGAAAACGCTGAACATACAGGAATGTGAAGAGAAATGCAACCAGCCGCCAATGCAAGGAAATTATGCAAACCATGGATATTGGCCCAGAATGCGTTTAGGGTTTCCCCTACAAAAACAGCATTTGCTGCGGACTCATGCACCAGATCAAGAAACTGGTCTTCGATGTTTTCTTCCGGGAAGTTGTCAACCTGAAACATGAAGGGATACGTCGTGAACTCCATCATTGAGATGTCACTTTTGAAGTACGGAAAAGAGTCCTGAAACTCGTCCAGCAGCCTGTTGAGGCAGATGATGGCTTTGTTCTTGAGATGCAACAGTAGTGAGCTTGCGGGAGCTGTTGTTAACATTTCTAACCCAGCAGTGTTGTCACTTTACCCAAAAATGACTTGTAATACCTCATAGATTGGTTGTTTTTCTTATTAAAACAGTCTGTAAATGGTTGAGATTTGAAATTGAAATTAGTTAAATTTTAAAATAGTGGTGGTTTTGTCCGACCAGTTATTCCCCAATGGTTAGGAACCCTGCTGTAGAGTGAGAGACCGAGGAACTTGCTTATTGACATTTCTTAGCAGTAAAGATGGGTGGTTTCCAAAGAAAAAACTAATTATAGCGATTAGAAACAGAAAAACGGTTAGTGCGTGTATGTGTGTGTTATATTTTAATGATTAACATTCCTTTATAGACCATTGTGTTTCAAACATCTGTCTCTAATAAGAAGTTTATAAATTATTGCCTTTCTTTATAATACTAATATAGAGAGTCAATAGAGGTTTGAATAAAATGGCTAATAAAACGTGCCCGTATGTCTAGATTGATATAAATCGATCAAATTAATGTAAATGATGAATATAAGGAAAACATATTGGACTTCAACTTCGACCTCAGAAAGATCCTTGTTACCTATTGCATGCCTCAATCCAGTGTCAATCATGCTACTTTTAACAAACTCCTGGAGAAATACAACGGACAATCCGTCCCTTGGCGAAGAATCATATTAATTTATTGGAGGATGTTGGTCAAGATGTCATCTCTATAATCAAAGAAAAAGTTGATGGAAATGATATTGTCGTAGCCGTTTAGTAGGAGATTAAAGATAATCAGGAGTGATCAATTACAGCTTTATTGATGGGTCCTTTGCATGGCTATTTTCCGGGTAGCCCATATGTCATTAACGTGATGAACAACAAAAATGCTAATGGCAGTAACATTATTGATAAATTTTTTTGCTGATTTCGGCCAAAAATAATTACCTATTGCTCTAAATCTCCACGATGACATATTATAAAACTTTATGAAGTTAAGAGTAGTTGCCTGGATAAATAATTAAAATTTGAATACATCAATTAATTTTTCTGTTTTCTTTTTATAGATGAGCATTCTCTATGTATGAAATATAAGCAGGATTCTGCAAGCTAAGCGAATGTCATAAAAATATGGCCACTTTAAAAGACAGAGATCACAATGGATGTGGAGCCATTATAAATAATGCTAAGATTAGCCTCACTGCTTATAAGTTGGACTCGGGGTAGAATAAAAGATCGAAGTAATTCCAGCTTATATATTCTAACTATATATGGAATCGGGTTAGTGTTTATTTCCTTTTTCTCACGGTTGCTTGGGGTTGATCTAATAAAAAGACACGAAAGATAAGTTGCTTACCTCCACAGCCGTTCTTCAAATTGTCAGGGTTACCACGTTCATTTTCAGTTTTTTTTTAATATGACCAAAATGCTAAGGATTTTCATCACTAGTTTAAAGTCTATGTAAGACCTTGTTGTATTTAGAGTAGAATTGAGGTTCGATATCCGAGTAATTCTAGCCTATATGTCCTTGCAATATAAGGCATGGGATTTGTGTTTATTTCCTTTCTCTGACAGCTGCTTGCAGCTGATATAATGATATTTAATCTACTCTCTTACCTAAAATGCTTCAAATTGTCAGTGTAACGACGTTAATTTAGAGTCTTTTTTCATAGTGATGCTTACAATTTACAGTCCTACTTATTAAAAATATAAATGTGCACATTTTAGCTTCATCTCATTTCATTGGTTATAACTTGTACAAAAAATTCCAACTTAAACAATGACATATAAATAAATAGTCTTGGTTTTTGTTTTAAGTAGTATATATATGTATTCATACTGTTTATTTATAAAACAAGAACACTGATTTATTTGTTTTTTAATTAAATATATACATGTAGAATATTGTAGATGTATATACTTGTAAACTTTAAGTGAATAGTACTAAGTTAAAAATTACACAAGATATAATATATTATTTCAAAGAAAAACAGATTTTTCTTCAGGGAAGAAAAACACGCTTGACACACAGATGTGTGTTGACTTGTATAATGACTTTTTTATATCTTCATATCCCTACATCCTTTTAGATGATTTTTTATATAGAATTTGAATAAAATGTAATTTTATTAGTTACGTAAGTATATAACGCCACCCATAAAATGTTTTTAAAGTTTTGTTATTAGTTTATATACAGGGTGGGGATTTTAAATCTGGAACAAGCTTAACCCTTAATATCTTGGCAATCGGGATGTTTATGTTTTTGAAAGCGTGCTCATCAGATTTAACTGACAAAAAAATAAAATAAAAGTAAACATTTTGGAAATTTCTTCCAAATACGAACATCGTGCGGCCATTCTGATGGGATGTGACTAAACCTTCAAGGAGTCTGATTGGTTGCGAAGACCTGCAAGAAATACTCATGATCGTTCTGAGAGTTAAAAAAATGCATTTCAGACTTCCTGAAGCAAAAGGGTAAAGGAAATGTAGTCTCCTGGCTCCCCTGACTTGAATCCCTTGGACTACTATGTGTAGGACGTCTTGGAGAGAGAGTCCAATAAACGTGAACGTAAATTTTTTGACTCCTTCCGGGCTTCCATTCTTTAGGCAGTGTGTAACATGGACACGGAGTTCCTCATCAAGGCCTGTGCCAGGTTCTAGACCAGGTTAGAGGCTGTGGTTGAAGCTGGATATGGTTGGTTTGAGTGAGACTTCAATATGCACCTCTGCACGCAGGAGCAATATATTTGTAAATTAATTTTGGGAAAATAATTGTACTATACATTGTCCTTTAATTTTCTAGATTCTATATCTGCACCTTGTGCATTCATAGTTTTGGATATAAATAGTAAATTATAATTCAATTTGCAAAAAAAGCCAAAAAAAAAAAAATAATAATCCTGCAGACGGCCCTGTGATTTCAATTTTAAAACAAAGAAATAAATCAATGATACAGTTACTTTTTGCCAAACTAAAAATACAACAGCGCCAAGTTAAATCAAAATTTGAATACATTAATTAATTTTTCTCTTTTATTTTGTTGGATGAACTTACCCCATGCAAAAAATATAAGTAGGATTCTATAAGCTGTTTGAATTAAGATTATTAGAGGAGATGGATTAAAATTCTAACATTATTTTCTATTAAAATATTTATTGTTTTGTTCTGTATATTTATAATTTAATAGATAATTTGGATCTATCTATTAGTTTAATTTTGTACATTTAACTTATAATTGAAAGTAATAATTTATATTATTATTTCTTGCTTAATCCTTCTTTTTAAACTTAGAATTATAAATATATTTCTAAATGCTATACCTTGTTGCTTGATTTATAATTTATTAATGCCATAGGAATATAGTTCTTAACTAATTAGTTGAATGTACTCTGTACCTCAATTAAAAATACCTTTTTATCAAATAATTTTATTTATACCTACAAAAATGATAACAAAGCAAGCAGCTGATTATCACAACATTATTTTAATCAATGGTACCATAAGTTTTCCTCTCCCTTCTCCTCCCGTTCTTACAAACATCCCATCTCTACTTATGAGCTATGTATATTTGAATTGTGAGGGAAGGAAAGGAAGATAGGAGAAGAAGAGCAATCACGGATTTTACTTCTATCTCCCAAGATACCAATAAATAATCTCCACGGATTCCATTCCTACTCACTATTAAATACTATCCATAAACACCATAACTTATATCCGCCTCCTATCCATTAATAGTCACCTCCAGTGTCAACTGAATACTAGATATATACTAGTGTCATATCGTTAATTAAAATTAATGAAAATGATCCAATTCAATTTTAGCCCAACTCGTCCAGGAGGCTTATTATCTTTATAGTACTCTGCTGAAAAAAAAATTAAATTCGGCCCCAACAAATATCTTCTGATCATATCAAAATCTTCAAATCCAAAAACATATGTTCTCTGTCAATGGAATCATTAGTTTAGTTTGAGAAAAGCAATTACTTTTACAATTCTGTTTGACTTAATTGAAAGGCGGGCACTAAATGCTATTGTACATATGAATTGTCTCCATGATTTATATTTCAAATCAGGACTAAAATATTCGTTATATAAAAGTTAAACTATTTTTGTCTGGAACGAGATATATGTCTAAGCCAAAAAAGTATTTATGTGTTACTAATGGCAATTTCCAAAAATATTGGCATAAGTATATAAATTGCAAAGAAGTGGCCGGAAAAATTATTCTTTCTAGAGTACTTAAAATATGCTCTTGCATGCAAAAAGTAGGGCTAAAATTGTATTTAATTTTAAGGCCTCCCCTTCCCCCTCTATCAAAACAGATCTGTCATGACAATAAGAATCCCTGATCATGGTTAAATACTTGATTGTTTCTAACTTTTACATTAGTTTCTTTAATTCATCCCTATTAAGCATTATATTTTCAATGTATGGTATTATGATAGTTAACGATAATTGAGTATTTTCTCAAATCAAATACTCAAAGTTTATTTTACTTTTAATTTCTTTTATATTGGAAATTAAGTTGATCCTCATATAAGTTTAGTTTTTAATTTTTTAAAAGATATTACATAAAGTTTCTTTATAATTTATCCTAAGATTTTAGTCTGATATTTAATATTCTAAATTTTTGACAGCGACAGTTGTCTTTTGCACTAAATAATACAAATTATATTTACTGTTGTTCAATTTTTCAGAAATAATTATGCATAGATACACAAAAACAAGTATTAAATTTTGTTCGACAGTTTCTTTGAACCACAATTCCTGGTTGAATCGGAAGTCTGTTAACTAGAAGTCCTATTCAGAAAATAATACAACTTAAACAGGCCTATGACACCGGGTGGGGAGAGAATTACGGGCGTGCTACACATACCTACAATAGCTACAATCTAGCTGTCAAATTTGTTGAAGAGACAACGTTTTTTTTGTCAAAAGTATGAATGTATGTCGCCTAAATGTGTGTTTAAAATTAATATTCATTCTTGTCAATTTAAAAAAAAAAAACCTACTCACATTCTGTCACAATTTTCCAATACACTTTTTTGTAGACATTTAAATCAAACGATGATCAAAACATATGGAATACATTTTGCCTACACGTTTTATAATAAACTTAATTCATTTATTAGTTTCTTTCCTTAGAGCGTCCTTTTTTTTATAATATGTAAACGAAAAAAAATGGCATGTTGGAGCTGCAAATAGTGTAGTGTCAGTCCTTATTAATTCCGTCCAGTTCAGTCTAGTAATAGGAATAAATCCTATAAGTACTTGGGATCGGCCTTTAAGACTGTCAGGATTAGAACTGATAGTAAAAAGAAGAAAAAAAGTTAAATGAAATCATCAAAGACCGAACTTAGTATATTTTAGAAATGATATTCAGGACTCAATTGAACCGAGACTGAACTGTAGGGGAATGAAGTCTTCTTCTTTTTTTTTTTTTTTTGTTTGTCTAAATAATCAATTATTACAATATATATACTTTAAATAAAAATACATGTTTTTTGTAAAATTAAATTACGGGAGAAAATAAGTAATGAGTGGTTCGTAATACAATAACATCCCTACTTCTCTCTCACTCTCAAAGTTCTCGGTAATAATAAGAACTAGTAGTAAATAATTAATAAAATCCAGCTCCTTAAGCCCTTCTCGTCAAAATAGTTAAAAATATGCATATTTAACGACCGTAATATTTTAAATTCTCTATTTATAAAATCATCGAGGCCAGACGTTCTTATGATTTTGAGTGTTGTTCGGTTGAAATATATTTTGTAAAAAAATTTCATTACCATAGTATCTGCTTTTTGGTGAGTCGTTGTTATGAGGGGCATAGCTTCAAGCCAATCTTCTTTCTTCATTTCTATGCCATACCCCTCTCATATTTTTTTCCACAATTTTCATCACAGGTTCAATTCTACTACATTCGTTGAACAAATTGGGGGAGTATTCAATATAATTCTTACAGAAAGAGCAGAGTTTACCAGCTTCATTTTCTTTAGATTTGTAATTGAAGTTTGAGGAGGTTGAAAGACGATATAGCAAACATTTTTCCTTGGAGTTGGTGAACGGATTCCTTAAGACGGATTTCCATCCCAATTTTCCAATGTCTGAGTTAGACCGACCTATATTCCAGAGACGTTTTGAGTCTAAGAGAATCAGAGGGTTAACACTCTGTTTTACTCTATCTCTATTCTGATCAGTTGTATCTTAAGAATCTCTAAAGAAGGGGTATCAAACTCATTTCACATCGTGGGCCACATACGAGCGTTATGTGTTCGTTGAGGGGCGGCTATTAAAATTATAAATAACCTCTAAATAACCAAAACATCATGTATTTCCTTTGTTCTTATGTGAATAAGAGAAGGTACAGTGTTTAATTTAACTAAAATTTATCGTAGAAAGGTTTCAAAGTGACGATGGCTTAGCACTCTGGCTCGGATAAAATTTACAGTTCGAACAACCACCTCCATAACGGGGTCTATTTTCAAGGACTTACAACACAATGCCTCCTGGTTGAAAATACAATGGAAAGCCAAGAAACGATCTCCTCCGTTGCGTACTTGCACTTTCGCTTTGAACTCAGTAACGACCCCTGCCTTTTTCCAATCATGGATGGTGCACCGTCTGTAGCAATGCTGATCATTCCACTCCTACTCTGCCCAGTGCAGCTGCGACATACACAAAAATCTCTTCAGCTGTTGTTGTGTCCATCATGGGCACCAACTCAACAAATTCCTCAGTAACTGTCAATGTATTATCAACACCACGCATAAATATCGCCAATTGAGCCACATCCGTAATGTCAGTACTCTCGTCAATTGCAACGGAAAATGCTATGAAACACCCAACTCTTTGCTTCAATTGATTGGTTAAATCTTACGATAGTTCCAAAATCCTCTCAGCTATCGTGTTCCTCGTCAGGCTGATATTGGTAAGGGCTTGTCGCTTCTCGGGACATATCGCATTTATGTCAAAAAAGCATATTCTTCTAAGGGAGTTTTCTCCCATCCTATCAATGATGGCCGGGAGTTTTTCACAATTTTTAACTCAACTCATCTCTTCAAATCTGTCTATAACAATTGGATGATCGCCGGAATGTTTCAATTTCGGATTTTGTTCAAAGGACATGAGAATACCGAAGTTCTCTCATACCCGAGAACTTTAAAATATTGAAATTACAAAAGGGACCAAAATTGCTTGACTACTTACAGAAAAATGTCTCGCACCTACAGCATTGGAGAAAACGTCTGTGCAATTGGCAAATCCGGTATTCCATGAAAGTACATTTGCTCGGCTAGAATGGTATGCAAATTAATGACTACCCTCATTTTCGACAAGCCGTCCTTTTTCTGCGCCTTATTAGGGAATGGTGGAACCGTTTGAATGTGAAAGAGTTATTTACAGCCACAAGACTTCGAGATCCTACAAGAGAAGCAATATATTGAAATAACTCTTCAACGGCAGTTTTTCTTACAGATTTTTCGTCTTTCTTAGGTTATTTGGAAGAATTAGCAAAAATACGGAGAAAAAGAAAGATTCATATAAATTATCTTTGAAACATGAAACGTGTGCCATGCAAGTAGAGAAATTCCTTCCTTGGCACTTTATTTGATTAATACCTGGGGATTTGAGTTTGTACTTACTAGGAAATTCTAATCTGAACATATTGAACAGAGATTTGGACGATATCGTATGATGGCATAGGCAAACTATTTCATCTAAATTAGACAACTTCTTCAAGCAGAAAAAAGCACTTCGCTTGAAAGACACCAATGAACTGGAATGTGAAGGAGATTTAGATTTGGCGTTTAACATCTATAACGAGCTCTGTAACACAGAAATTGGGGTTACCAATGAAGATACCACCCTCAATGCGACTCTTTACCACGCCTGTGGGTTCATTGCAAGGTCATTCTCTAAAAAAGTTCTTTTCCAGCTCCAAGAATCTTTTAATTAAAAAGTGTTCTTTCGATGTCAATAATATTCAAGCTACTACTGAAGAAGAAGCTGAGAAAAATAGTTTAATTGTGTTGATTAATAGAGGAGGACTTATTAGCCCTTCGAATTTGCTGTTTTGTCAATTTTCTACATAAACGACTTCCTGAGTAGCATTTTGAAGAGCCGAGATTTAATCAAAAAGTTGTTCAACGCTTCATTTGCTACTAATATTTTCAATTGTGCGGTGATCCAAAGAATTAATGGCAATCAAAGTTCATTCTCACTTGATAAATAAAAAAATGTGAATCTGGTCACATGTACCAGGATATATTGAGCAAGATTTCATACAAAGTATTCGTTCAACTCTGAAGCGGAAAAAATCAAAAGGCTGCTAAATTATCACCTGTGTCTTTCGAAAAAAACTTTATTTGAATATCCTGGATAATCCCTTTTAAATCCTAAAAGTGCATTCCACATTCTGATTAAGAATAATATTTGTTACGTATTATTTTATCATTGAAAATGCAGAATTATACCTTGCGTTGTTTTAAAAGTTCTCAACTTAAGGGAATATATAAAAAAGACAAATATATTATGTTTGGTTGTACATAAATTTTTGATGATATTTCAGCACTATTGATTTTATTAATATTTTTTGCTTTTGGGTACTCCCCTGGAACAAGTAAAAAATCGGAGGCTATCCCAGTCTGTAGCTACCGATACCCGTTTACAAGTTTACACAAAAGAACAAACCCTATCAAAGAAAAATTATATGCTAGTAACGGCCCTAGGTTGAAGTTTCACTACTGTAGTTTCAATCACGTGTCTGAGACACAACATCTGCTCAGATGGCATGAATTGAAGTAGTTCTTTTCTATTATTAGATCGTTAAAATTGAAGAACAATTAGACGATTGATCCTTCATCATGAATATGACTTCGAGTAGAGAAAGATGCTGAGTTCTAACAACAAAGGAAGGGCTCGTATTTTGAGAGAGTGAAAAGAAATATTTTATGTATAGTTAATATATTGTACATTATTCATAATTATGTGACTTCATTCAAGTTTCTAAAAAAAATCTTATTTTTTAATATAAGTCAATGTTATTGCTATTGAAATGTAATACGTGGCTTAGCGTTTTGTACAAGTATGTACATATCACCGGGTGGTCCATTGAAATCGGAACACTTACTAATTCAATAATTAATTAAAGGTTGAGTGGTTGAAATTATTTCATATTTTGATATATTAGATCAATTAGCTTCAAAACATAACAAACTTGAACTCTCTAACTTACGAAAAAGTCGAGAAAATGACACTTGAAAGCGATCGACAAATTTCCAATCCGGCACTCCAAGCAGTTACAGTAGTCTCCAAGAGTACCGTCTATACCTTCAGAAAGGCCGAAACGTTGGAGTAGAAGAAGGGATTTGTCTAAAAGGCCAAATTGGATCTGGTGCAGTTAAAGAAAACAGCCCAGGCCAATCCCCTCAAGTCCATGAGGCCCATGTAATAGATCTCGGGGTTTCACACCAGTCAAAAAAGTCTATTGAGGGGGATGAGGCCCCTTTTATTTCTGCAATGAAAGAATCCCATCTCTTCCGTTCAAAGACTCTTTCTGAATGAGTCTTTTGAGTTATTTGAACTCTTTTTTGACACATTTGACCATCCTATAGCCCTGATTCCTATCCCCTCGACTACACCTTTTGGGTGCATATCGAGGAGAAGGCCTGTAGTTTCTGTCATCCAAATATTGAGTCCTTGAAAGCCATTGTCAGCCAGCAGTGGGACGCCATGACAGAAGACTACATCCACAGTTGGTTCCAGGCCTTCCACTGCCGTCTTGAAGCTATCAATGCCGCTAAAGCCAGTTACATTTATGATTAAGAGTGATGGATGAAGAACAGAAGAGAAGGTCAAAAAAGTCTTAAAGTTTGATTTTGAACGTAAATAAAACAACTTCAAGTCCTTCCATGACAAGTCATTTCTAGGAGCTTTGAGAAAACTCATCAACTTTTCTTTACAAAAGAGTCAAGATATTTTCTTATTTATTGAGGAATGATTACTTTCTAGGGACTAACTAAAGGCAAGAGATAACATGAATGCTTTCTCTTCATAGTATTCCTAGAAATTTAAATATTACGCCTATCGGAACCCCCAGATCTTTTGTGTAATAGAAGAAAATATCGGTTTTTTTTAATATTTTTGTATATTGAAATCCATTTCAATTTATTTATTTAGCTTATAACCTATTTTTCATTAAGTTAGAATTGCAATGGTTGTGATTAATTTCAAATTAGTTGATTTAAGTTTATTAGATCACTTGTTTGAATATTATGATATTTTAAACGATTAGAAAAAAAGATTACGTCGTTATTTTTAATTTTACTCTTTGCAAACAATTTCATAATTACGGAAAATAGAGTGCTTCAAGGAGAGTGAGGATGATAATTCGAGTAATTCTTCAAATATTTGGTTGGAAACGGATTGGACCATCTTTAAACCTAAGATTCAGTGACAAGGATAAGCTCAATTCTAAATGATAATAATTTTTATATATTTACCAAGATAATATACCCAACTCAAAAATATAACTTATTGTATATTCAACAGTCACAATTTTTTATGTAAACAAACATATACTCTAATCTAATTAAGATTAATACCATCACTGGTATGATGACGTCATCGATTAAGGATTGTTCTTTGAGGCATATTTTTCATCCTATTTGGATGCGTTCTTGAAATTTGGGATGAGATTTCAAAATTTTAAATCCCTGAATGTACAATCACGGACATTTTGCCGAAAAAAATAATATTCATATATAGTAGTTTAAAGAAAAATTAACTTCGTATTTCCCGTGTTTTTTGGACTAAATATATCTTGTTCATTGTTGGTCACATCGGATCATACGACATTAAGTCATAAAATGTGAGTGTTTACTACAAATGCTTTTGGGACAGTATTGCGCTTGTCCTGTTCAGTTGTGAATTATTGTGCGTTGAGTATGGAGGTCTCAAATGAAGAAGTTCGCCATATTTTACATATATTATATACGGAATACCGTCATGTTAGTAGTTGTAGTATCTACTACAATTCCAAGAGCTGAAAAACAAGTACGAAGATACCAAGAGTTGAAAACTATTATGAAACTGTTTAGAATAATTTGTAGAAAGCTGGTTACATTAGAACCTGGAATAGAAGAGGAATCGTGTTTCACCAACAGGGATCACATATCTTTGATGATGACTCAGAAGCTCCGAGAGGTCGAAAGGGAAGTTCTTATGTATCCACCCTACAATCCAGACCTGGCACCAATTGACAGCCACCTGTCCTTATCCATAGTCAACGCAGTTAGGGTACAAATTGGCCCTTAATAGAGGCCTTTGAAAATCGGTTGTCCACTTTTTTTTGCCAATAGGGACAAGGGATTCTACTAGAAGAGCATTATGAAGTTGGATTCTCGTTGTCAACAAGTTATGGAACAGAAAAGGACATACTTGGCTTAAACTGCAAGTTTATCACACTGAAAGCCACTTTTCCGAGTGCCCTTTTGCTGAACTGATATTTTGCCGAAAGTAATAATAAATATATTTTATGATGATTCATACTGCAATACACTGTAATTTTCTACTAGACTACTTTAATAGCCAAAATCATCTCGATAATTAAAGAGTCAGAGATAAAGATAAAAGAGATCCACATTTTCTCGGACCTGGATCGGTTTGAATCTTTATACCTAAATATTCAGGTAAATTTCTCGTACCCTAACCTTTATAACAGCAATAGTGTTCAATAAGCGTTTGTTCTATATACCCACACCTTTATAACACCTTATCGTATGATTCGATCTTACCAACAAAGAACAAAATATACTTAATTGAAAAAAGGGAGGGAAATACGAAATTACTTTTTCTCCAACCTTATATATTAGTGAAAATGAATCCTTCTAGAATTTACTCTTAAATTGGTTAATTTTTCAAGGACCAATAAGATGTACATTAATATTAAGTCCCAATTAATGACCAATACTAACATACTGGGTACTGTGGTAATGTAATTGATTTATATGAAAAAATAGTATAAACGTAAATAAAGTAGATTACAAAATCGTTCTATTTAACTCTCTTCTTCTTCACTTACTGGATAATTCTTATTTTCAGCTTTCTAATTATTGACAAAATACACTATTGTTTGTCGGTGGGGTCTGTGAACTATAATTTGTTTTCTTTGTTCCCTGATTGTATCTGCTCAGTCGATATGTTCTTCATTTTTAAGTATGAAGGTGCATTAATAGTGATGCTAATTATAATAATTAGTAAAAAGCGAACAATGGAATATTACTAGGGTTGTAAATCGTAAGCATTTTCTCATTGTAAAAAAAATCAAAAATGAACATGACATCCCTAACAATCTGAATGATGTTTTGCTTAGCTTCTATATAATTGTATGCAGTAGGAGAGGAAGTTTACTCCTCAAAAATGAAATAATAATGATAGCTGCTTAAGAAAATAGAATTTACTCATTAGGTTAACAACTATAAAAAAAAGGGCAAAGCAAAAAAAATGATTACCATTATTGTACATTAACAATGATGATCATTTATGCACATTGCGAGGAAAAGTTGCGAAGAATATATTATGTTTTCATCAATGTAAATGTCATTATTATGAAACTAAAGGCCTTCTACTAAAAATTTATAGACTTCACTACGCTCAAAATCAGCTTATATTGCGTCTTAATTGTGTTTGATTATCGAGCACATAAAAAAATATGGTTAAAATATTTATATGAAAAGAAATGAATTCATTGGAACAATGAGTGTAGATCCATATCCGAATGTTCTGTCTGAAAGAACCATCTAGATCATTAATAAACCAGAACTACCGAGCCTCTTAATTAAAACTCATCTCTCTCGGGAATAATTATTTTTACTTTACAAGGTTTTGGGGGGATTCACATTCATACTTGCTAATGGGTAAAACAATTTTCCTTTTAGAAAAGGAGTAAAGATAAAAAATCCTTACCCATGGATAAAAGTATAAATTCTTTTGTACTTCTAGAACAGATTATATTTTCTACGATTGCATACATTGATTTAACTAGAAATATATTTTTGATAGATTATGAGTAGATATATACACAAGTATTTTTTTTGAAGTATCAGAATCGGCTTAATTATACCGATACCACCGATAACTGTACTTCCTTAATCATATTATTTCAAATTATTTACAACTAATGATAATCATAATTATGATTGATATATATTTATTTTTTGCCAAACCCTAATTAATAAAAAGGAAATCATTTTGTTATTTGTTAATGTAATTCCTTTATACATAATATTAATAAAGAATCGGTTATAAGCACATCTCTATATCCCATTCAAATATGATTTTTAACTTATCTGTTTTGACATAAATATTAAGTGAACTTTTATATAATACTATCGTGGGGATTTTTTTTTCTTTATGGGCTTTAATGAGTGAATATTTTTAGTAAGAGTGAGATCCTGCACTTTGTTACCGAACTGTGGTATATATTTTATATTAAAGTCGGTCTTTTCAAGGGGGTGTATCAATTTTTTCGAATTTTGAAAATGGGGTATAAGGAATGCTGTGTTTTGGTATGAAAATAGTTTTTTTTTTTTTTTTTTGGTATAAGGAATGCTGTGTTTTGGTATGAAAATATGTTTTTTTTTTCGTGATTCATAATAGGTTAAACAAAGATTACATTTTTGTCTAAAATGTTTAAAAATTCTAAATTGTCTATTAATAAAAGTATTTAGGCAGGATGTCCTCTAAGCTGTACTAATCGTTCCATTCTGGCAAATTTTAAATATAATGGTAGTAATGACTGGTAGTCTACTTTTTAGTGGACTCGAAGCTTGGCAGGAATAGCAAAAGGGCAATTCTTCTTTCTGAAGTTCCATTCTACATTCCTTTTTTTTCTTTCCTTTGTCCACAGTACCGCTCTCACCAGTTTCAAGATTCAACATTTGTAAAGAGATAGAAGAAGGACTCAACGTGCTTCTTACAAAATTCCATGTGGTTTGGACTTATTGGTAAATACTCTAGATGTGGCAAGGCGATACCTCATCCACTGCTGCCTTGATTTTGTGAATGGATTTATGGATTTCCATCCTATTTTCTTAAACTATTACTCGAAAGAGGGATTAAAATTGGCAGTTTTCTCATGACATAACAGTTCATCTCTGCACTTGAGAGGGAGATTAAAATTGACAGTTTCCTCAAGTGAAAACGCCACAAACTATTCTATCCCAAATTTTAGGTCAGTTTACTGTATTTTAAAGGTTCCCAATTAATTTTTAAGTTGTATTTATGTTTATATAATTTATTTATTTTGTGTGGATGACTAACCCTATCGATTAAATTGTAAAGGTAAAATCATTTTACTTAACTTTTTATTAGATATTGATAATAATTTATAATTAACTACTATTGTAGAGAAAATTGAAAAAAAATAATTTCATTCTTCTTACATAAAGATGAATATTTAACAACATATATACTTAATTTGATTATTATAGCTTAAAATAATAGGCCAGGAATGAAATTTCTGATCATAATTGGTTGTAATGTAAAAAAATCTTTTAAAATGTACTAAATATTTATAATGATTTTTTTAGCTGAATTGAGGAAACTCCAAAATACAGTCCATCGTTTTAAAATTTGGCACGGATTAGTATTTCATTGTATTACAAACTTCCTCACACAGCACTAATTTAAACTGAAGAGTGTACAGAACCATGTAGTCATTCATTGACCACATGGTTTATTTTTATTTTTAATCTTAAACTTTTTTAAAGTTTTTCTTGTGGCTGTTTATTCCTTTAGAAAACAAATCTTTGAATTTCTAGCCCCTTTTTTCAAAAATGAAAAAGGTTGGTCCATCCAATATTTTTTTTCAAAATTTGGTCCCTCCTCTCCCTTACGTCATTTTTGTCATCTTGGCGTATTATTCATGTCTACGTGGTTTTAAGTTTCTTGCTTCTCAATGAGAATAGACGTCGTTTAAGGCATTGCCCCCTCCTACCTAAGTGACCTCGTGGTTTGTGAATGTACCCTCACATAGAAAAACCTTTCTAGTTTATGAACATTATATTTTTTTAACTTTGAACGAGGCAGCAATTTGCTGTTACTATTCTTTCCTTTGAGTTAAACTTTTTTAGCTTATTTTTATGCATACAAATGTGAAAGCATTTGTATGCATAAAAATAAATCACATTATGAAACAGAAAATAATTTATGTGAAATATATTTAATATTCCATTTTAATAATTTACACTTTTTATCTTTTTCATCCGTTTTGAATAAAAATTTACTATTTCAAATGAGCTATTATTGGGAAAACTCAATATAATTGATCCTTATAACACATTAAATTATTTGTTAGTGCCAGTACTGCCCCACCCCAGTTTTGAACATTTTCGGGAGCCCTGATCCATATACAGAATTGGATCCAAGACTCACAGTAACATCAAATCATAATTTTAACACCGTTATTTTGAATTACGAGGTTTCGTTACGGAATTAAACGACAGCTGAAACAAAAATAAATAAGTTTTTTTACCTATGGCTCTAAGTGTTAAAATGTCGAAGCAACAACAAAAAAGGGCAAAGCTCTTGCAATCTTTTCTGTGCCGGTGGCAATACCCAAAAGGCTGTAAAAATCCTTGAAATCTCCACTTGGACTGCCTACAACATCAAGAAGTCCATCTTAATTCGACCTACCTGGAGGAATTGGAGAGGAAGAGATTTCTTAAAGACATAAAAGTACGTGCAAGAGCGATTGGACCGAGGGATATTTTTTTTATTTAATAAGGAAAGGTGTCCGCAGGGATGGGCTGGAGAGTCTATAGCTCCTCCCGTCCCCCGAAAAAAAAATCTTCAAAAAATTTTATCCGTAAAATGTTTTAATAAAAATTATTTTTCTGTAAATAGTTTTCAATTTTAGATATTTTTGTCCATAAAATTATATTCATTGTGAACAACTGCGGATTTTTGACATTTTTTCCGATAAATTTAATATTTGAAGTTTCATTTTTGATCTTCTAGTCAACAGCTGAAGATTTTTGGAATTTTTTTTTTTTAAAGTTTTAATTTTTAGACTTTTTTTCAATACCAACCTCCCAACCCCTAATATTTTATGTGAATATTGCATGCCCTAAATTATAAAGGACTGAACTTTTCCATGTATTGGTTCATTTACCAAGCCATAACAAATACTTTACCTTTTGGAAGCATGTATGAAAAAACTGCGGAGGAGAGAAAATGATGTTTTTTTATGACAAATTGAAGATGAGACCCCTAAGCATTTTATTCTCAAAATGTAAGTATACTAAAGGGATAAGTAGTCGAGTGTCAGAGATATTGTATGAGAGATACAGAGTTACGTTAAAAGCATATCATTTTTCTTTTATTTATATTGTGTCCCATTAAGAAGATATTCATTTTATCATAATAAAAATAGCGTGCATGCTTTCTTAATTTAGAAGTGAGAGTACTCCTTTATCAAGTGGCATTTGTAATATGTATTAAATTTACAGTTCTATGATTTTTTTAAAATGATTAGTAATCTATAGTAAAAAGGAACTTTTATATTGTATTGTATACTTTAGAAAAGTTGTAACTCTGTACATAATAATGGCAAATACATTATATCCCCATACAGCCAAGAAGAACCAAAACTTCTACACCGTGGACACGGTCTTCATTGCCAAGAGCTGTCAATCTGTTCACGAGTGTGTCGTAGCTATTCCTTTTGTAAAGAAGGACATATTGAATAAAAAATATAGCTAAAAAAAGTATTTAATCATAAAACAATTTTGTTTTTAGTTGTCTCTTCTTGATCCAATAAAAATCCCGTTTTTTTGTAATTGATTCATCTTACTGCAAGTTTCGGACCCCAACTCAGTACCTTGTCACAATTTTTAAATTTTAAGATTTATTTTATCGATTAACGGTACTTGCATTTATAAATTTGTTCTGGTATGACGCCTTGCTAGTTTTAAAATCGCTGTTTTAATATTAATTAAATTCTACAATCTCGTTGATTTAATATTTTTCTTAATTAAAACTTTTCATATTTTCAAAAAGCAATGCTTCATTAATACTGGATTTTTTTAAATCCATAGTTATAACAATAGTTGCTTCACTCACAATGCTATATCTCACGAAACAGCTGTTTAATTTGAACACGTTCTTTTGAAGATCAATGCTAGGGGGACTTTTAGATAAATCCGGAACCTTTAACTGCATTCTGATCCATTAGGGAAGCAAGTAGATATTTGAAATTTTAATAAAAGTGCTAATAATACAAAAGAAAAAATGATTTAATCTGTCTATCAGCTTCACCAATTATTCACTCGATACGAGCCCTAAAGTATTTGCAGGCATTGAGCAAGCCACGGGGGAGACTTTGTACCAGTAATGGAACCCTTCAAAGAGTTGATGTTGTTGTACAAGTAGGCAGACCTTCCTCTTTAACCCCTAAAAGTTTTTTATCACTCCGGGACTGGTGGGCTTTTCTCCTATATAAGATAATAAATAATTTAATTCTGCTTATTTTCCTCTATTTAGCGTTCCTGGTTCAGCTGAGAGCAATTTCCAACAATTATTGAATAATAATTCCATATTTAGGAAGAAGTGGCCCAGAATTGGCTAACTACAAAATGATTTGGAGCGTTAATTCATTTTGCTTCTTGGGGAAATAAAATAATTGTGTGATAAAATAAAGGTGTTAATCAACTCACTGATATTGCTAAGCCTATACTTCCAGCATGACTACACGGGTGTTTTTTTCATTAACCTGTTCTATAAACAATTGAATGATTTATTATCATATTGATTGACATATAAACAAATATGTACTTAGAAACATTGTGTACACAAGGGTAATGACTTTTGGACTCTTTTTTAAACTAATTTCCTTTGAAATTATTAGGTGTTGTGATACCTAAAAATGGCATCATTTAATGATAATTCTTTATAAAATCATGCATAAATGATTTAATTAACATTAATGTAAATCTATTACTTTAACAA